>NW_027043560.1:0-65000 GCF_036013475.1 Columba livia | reverse complement strand
AGGAAGAAGAAAGGAAGAAGAAAGGAAGAAGAAAGGAAGAAGAAAGGAAGAGAAAGGAAGAAGAAAGGAAGAAGAAAGGAAGAAGAAACAAAGAAGTAAGAAAGAAGTAAGAAAGAAGTAAGAAAGAATAAGAAATAAAAAAGAAATAGAAATAAGAAATAGAGAAGAAAGAATGAAAAAAAGAAATTAAAAATAAAGAAAGAAGAAAGAAAGAAATAAAGAAAGAAAATAAAAAAGAAAGAAGAGAGAAGGAATAAAGAATGAAATTAGAAAGAAAGAATAAAGAAAGAAAGAAAAAAGTAAGAAAGAAGAAAGAATAGGAAAGAAAGAAAGAAAGGAAGAAGAAAGAAAGAAAAAAGAAAGACGAAAGAAAGAAAAAAGAAAGAAATTAAAAAGAGAAAGAAAGATTGAAAAATAAAAGAAAGAAGAAAGAAGAAAAAGAAAAAAGAGAGAAGAAAGAAGAGTAATTAAGAAAGAAAGAAAGAATTTAAAAAAAGAAAGAAAGAAAGATAGTAAAAAGAAAGAAAGAATAAGAAAGAAAAAGAAGAAAAGAAAAAAAGAAGAAAGAAGAAAGAAGAAAGAAGAAATTAAAAGAAAGAAAGAAAGAAAGAGAGTAGGAAAGGAAGTAGGAAAGAAAGAAAGATAGAAAGAAAGAAGGAAAGAAGAAAGAAAAAAGAAAGAAAGAAAGAAACTAAAAAAAGAATGAAAGAAAGAAATAGAGTAGGAAAGAAAGTAGGAAAGAAGAAAGTAAGAAAGAAAAAAAGAAAGAAAAAAAAAAAAAGAAAGAAAAAAGAAAGAAAAAAGAAAAAAAGTAAAGAAAAAGGAAAGAAAAAAGAAGAATGAAAGAAAGAAAGAAAGAGAGAAATTAGGAAAGAAAGAAAGAAAGAAATAAGAAACAAAGTAGTAAAGAAAGAAAGAAAGAAAGAAAGAAAGAAAGAAAGAAAGAAAGAAAGAAAGAAAGAAAGAAAGAAAGAAAAAAGAAAGAAAGAAAGAAAGGAAAAAGAAAGAAAGAAAGAAAGAAAGAAAAAAGAAAGAAATAAAAAGAAAGAACAAAGAAAGAACAAAGTAAGAAAGAAAGAGAGAAATTTTAAAAGAAAGAAAGACTGAAAGAAAAAAGAAAGAAAAAAGTAATAACGAAATTTTAAAAAAGAAAGAAAGAAGAAAGAAGGAAGAAAAAATGAAAAAGAAAATAAGAAAGGAAGTCGAAAGAAAGAAAAAAGAAAGAAAGAAAGAAATTTAAAAAGAAATAAAAAAAGAAAAAAAAAGAAAGAATGAAGAGAGAAAGAAAGAAAGAAAAAAAAGAAAGAAGAAAGAAAAAATAAAGAAAAAAAAAGAAACAAAGAAACAAAGAAATAAGAAAGAAAAAAAGAAAGAAAGAGAGAAAGAAAGAAGAAAGAAAAAAAAAAGAAAGAAAGGAAGAAATTTAAAAAAAGAAAGAAACAGTATAAAGAAAGAAAGAGGAAAGAGAGAAAAAAGAAAGAAAGAAAGATGAAAGAAAGAAAAAAGAAAGAAAGAAAAAATAAAGAAAGAAAGAAGAAAGAAAGAAGAAAGAAAGAAGAAGAAAGAAAGAAGTAAGAAAGAAAGAAAGAAGAAAGAAATAAAGAAGAAATAAGAAAGAATGAAAGAAGAAAGAAACTAAAAAAAAAAGAAAGAAAGATAGAAAAAAGAAAGATAGAAGAGAGAAAGAAAAAAGAAAGAAAGAAAAAAATTAAAATGAAAGAAAGACAGAAAGAAAGAAAGATAGAAAGAAAGAAAGAAGGGGTTTTACAGCCCAATTCGGCTTTTAAAAACCGCCGATTTATTTAAACTCTGGCACTTCAACGGCGCTTTTCGCGGTTTCATTTCACTGAGCTGCTGTGCGGGCGGTTCGAGGCTCCTGAAGACGCTGAATTGTTTCAATTATTTAGCGCTGTGAGGAGACATTTTGGAGCCGTTTGGGTCTAAATCGGCTTCTAAAAAGGTTTGTTTAATGCATTTAAAGTTTGAGGGGCCGATTTGCGACTTTAAAGTTTTTTGAATCTACTTATTGATAAGAATTTATACAATAGATTAATATTTAAAGCCCGGGGGAGATTTGGGGCTGTTTCCCAGGATTGCGAGTCCAAATCCGTTTTTTTCTTTAACCGCTTATTAATTTAAATTATTATATTTAAACGGGGCTTTTTGAGGTTTTATGAGGGTTTTTTTGAGCATTTTGGGCAGTTCTGAGGCTCCTAAAGCCGCTTAATTATTTAAATTATTAATTGTTAAAATAATTTCAATAGTTGTTGAAATAAGTGTGTAAGTTATTGTATTTAACTCGGGAGGGCATTCGTTGCTTTCTGAGGGGGTTTTAGGGCTGAATTCACTTTATTGAACGTGTCTAGAGCTGGGGGGTTCCAGATCTGGTGCTGATTTGCGCCCAAAAAAAGGTTTAAAAATCTATTTATTTATAATTTCCTGAATTAATATTTAAGCGGGAACATATTCGGCTTTTTTAACCCGCCGCCATTTTGTCTCCCCCGTCCCGTTCTCCCCTCACGCTGAGGGGGCCGAGGAGACGCTCGCTGATGGCCGGGGTGCCGTCTGGCGGGAAAGCCTCCGCTGGCTCAGCCCCTCTCGGCTGTCTCCGAGGGAGAGAAAGGCGCTGATGGTCGCTGCGTCTGAGGGGAGAAAGGCGCTGATTGGTCGCTGCGTCTGAGGGGAGAAAGGCGCTGATTGGTCGCCGCCTCCCTAAACCCACTTAATCGTTTACATTGTATTTTAAAAATTATTTATATATTTTAATTTAATTTAAATTATTAAAATTAATTTTAATTTAATATTAAATATATAGATAAAATCAATATAGTAATATACTACTATAAATGATATAATATGATGAGTAGTAGAAATATATATAATATATAATCTGATATAATTAACTGATCAACTAATATTCGTTGATATTATTTAATGTAATTTATAATTAATATATAATGGCATAATATAATGATGATATCTATAACATACTATTGTAATAATGATATTCATTAAATATTAATATATATTATATAAATATGTATAATTACTATGTAATTTATCTAATCTATTTTTACATATCTATCTTATTATATAAAGCTGTGAGGGACCATATTTGGCGGGTTTTTGATATTTTTAAGGCTGTTTGATCTCAAATTCAATTTACTTCATTTTGGGGCTGTTTTTAGGATAATTTGTGCTCAAAGAAGCTTTCAAGATCCATTTTTTTGGCAGTTAATTTGCTCACTCGGTTAATGTTGAAGCGGGGGGATTTGGGGCTGTTTCCAGGACTCTGACACAAATAACGGCCCTTTCCTTCCCTTTCCCACTGCAGCTCCTGCGCAGAGAACAGCGAAGGCAGCCTGGCCACGCCCCCTCCGGCTGACCGCGCCCCCCGCTCCGGCTGACCGCCTCCCCAACTCTGACCGCGTGCCCACCCCAGCTCCGGCTGACTGTGCCCCCCTGGCCCCCCAGCTGACCGTGTGCCCTCCCACTGCACTCCTGCTGACCGTGAGACCCCCCTCCACCTCCTCCGGCTGGCCACATCTCCACTGCACACCATGGCGGGGATGGGGCGGGGGGGGAGGGAATCACAAGGGTCTATGGGGCGGTGTAGGGGTCAGGGGGGCTGTGGGGTCTATGGGGTTGTTGTGGGGTGAAACACCCCTGAAGAGGCTGAACGCCCTGCAGGTGAGTGAACCACACGCTGACCCACAGTGCCCCATACCACCTCCACTCTGCCCTATGGATCCACAATACTGCCCCACAGCACTCTATAGCTCCTGCTTGCTATCCCACAGCACCCCATGGCTTCTCCACTCTGCCCCATATGTCTACAGCAGTGCCACAGAGTACCTCATATGTCTTCCACTCTGCCCCATGGATGCAGAGTGCTGCCCTACAGCACCCTATAGCTCCTGTACTCTGCCCCACAGATCCACAGAGCTGTCCCACAGCACCCTATAGCTCCTCTGGCCTATAGACCCACTGTACTGCCCCACAATGCCCCATAGCTCCTACACTCTGCTCCATAGACCCACAACACTGCCTCACAACACCCCATTACTCCTGCACTCTGCCCCATGGATGCCCAGTACTGCCCCACAGCACCATATAACTCCTGTACTCTGCACCATACATCCACAGGAGTGCCCCACAGCACCCCATAGTGACTCTACTCTTCCCCATAGACCCACAGTGCTGCCCCACAGGACTCTACTCTGCCCCTTAGACCCAGAGAGCTGCCCCACAGCAGCCTGTAGGTGCTGCGTTCTGCCCATTGGTGCAAAGTGCTGCCCCACAGCACCCCACACCTCTGTCCACCTGACCACCCTTCCCTCCTGACTTACGCCTGCACTGCCCACTATGGGTGGGTCACAAGGGTCTATGGGGCGGGTGTGGGGGTCAGGGGGCTGTGGGGTCAATGGGGTGGTTGTGGGGTGAAACACCCCTGAAGAGGCTGAACCCCCTACAGGTGAGTGACCCACACAGTGACCCACAGCAGCTCATAGCCCCTCTGCCCTATAGAGTCACTGCACCCCATAGCTGCTTTTACTCTGCCACATAAATGGACAGCACTGCTCCACAGCACCCTGTATCTCCACTCTGCCCCGTAGACACACAGTGCTGTCCCACAGCACCCCATATCTTGTTCACTCTGCCCTATAGACCCACAGTGTAACCCTACAGCACCACATAGTTCCTCTGCCCTATAGATCAACAACACTGTCCCAGACAACACCATAGCTTCTTCCCACTAGCCCATAGGCCAGCAGTTCTGCCCTATAGCACACTGTAGCTCCTGTACCCTGCCCCATAGACCCACAGCAGTGCCCCACAGTGCCCCACACATCTGGTCTGCCCTATACATCCACAGCACTGCTCTGCAGCACCATATACTTTCAGCACTGCCCCACTGATATGTAGCACCCCACAGCTTCTGCATTCCGCCCATAGATCGACATTCCTGGGTCCCCTCACCCCACCAGCTGTCCTGGGTTGCGATGCTGCACGGGTTCCTGTGCACAACAAAATGAGGACAGCATGGCTGCTGGGCTCCACCCTGCTTGGAATCCAAGATGGTTTGGCGGGGGGGAGGGCTGGCAGCCATGCTGGCACTGCCGGAGGGGCTGTAGGTCTGCGCCGTGCTCAGGCGGCAGCTCCCGGCTGTATTGGCTGCTCCCATTGGCTGGCCCTGTGGCCCTGCACCCTGCCCATGGGAAGAAGATGGCTGCCCTGATGGGCGTGGCCATCTCAGCTGCTGTGTCCCTGCTGGTGGGCGGGGCCATGACTGTCATGGCTGCTAAGCCTGTGCTGGAAGGGTGGGGCTGAGGTGGGCGGGGCCTGCCTAGGGCAGCCATTCTGGGGTGGGGCCCAAGGTGGGTGGTGGGGCCTGTGACTCTGTTTACCCCTGATGGCCATCTTGGAAAAGATCAGCGCTGTGCCGCTGCCATCCTGACATTGCTCCCCCAGGGCCATGTTGGGGGATTTTTAACCTGGTTTTGGGGCCAATTCTCACCCAATAAAATTAAATAATGTAAAAAAACCTTAAGCATGTGGTTTGTTCCATTTCCAGTGAAGGATTTGGGGGTGGGGTTTAGGGTTGAGGGTGGGCTGAAGATGTGGGCGAGGCCACTGCCAACCCCACCTCCCTCCCAAGCTCTCCCCAATGTGCCTTCTCGAAGGGGTGTGCCCCAACCAGGCCCACCCCCTTTCCAAGCACCCCACCCTCCCAGCTGGGCTCCTCCCACTTGACCCACACTTCCACCCCCATTGGTGGGCTCCCTACAGGGGGTGTGGCCTACAGACCTACAACTCCTTCCCCTCCGCTGCCGAGTCATGTACCCGACAGGGCATGACAGGGGCAGGCAAAGCTCAAGAAAGACCAACAGAGCCAGGCAGGGCCCGAGAGAGCTTGACGGATCCTCACAGAGCCTGACAATGCTTGACAGATCCCAACAGAACCCGTCAGGGCCTGACAAATCTTGTCAGTTCCTGATAGAGCATCAATGTGTATGATGAAGCCCTGGGGGTCTCAACAGAGCCTGAGAAATCTTGACAGGGCTCAGCAGACCCCAACAGGTATCCACAGAGCCCTACAGAGCCCATCAAAGCCTGACAGAGCCTGACAGACCCCAAAGAGGTCTCACAGGGCTTCACAAAAACCAACAGTGTCTGACAGAGCCCAACAGGAGTGCAGGTGCTGTCACTTCCAGTGAGGGTCCAGGTGATTTGATAAGGGTGGTGGGTGGGGCCTGGGGTGATTGACCCCTCCCCTTTCCCAGGGGATTGTGGGAAGGGGTGGGCGGGCCTCAGGGCATTTGAGCCCCAGTCCCTAGGTAGGGAAGCTCATTCTGCTCCTGGGCTGCTTGGGTGCTGGTTCTCTGCTGCTCCTTTAGCAGTCAGCAGCTTTTGAGCTGTTTAAGCTACATGGCGGGTGTGTTTGGAGAAGTGGAGATGTCTGTTTGATGTCAGCAAAGTTTCAATAGCAGATGTAGTTGAAAGTATGTTTGTAACTATTTTTCATTTATTGAATCAATTCCTGGTACTTGGCATTTTCTCTAAATTCCTGATTGCAATGAAGATGGGGTGTTAATTCTTGGTTTGTATTGGTGTGTAACAAGTTGCTGATATAATCTCTCCTCCTAGGATGCTCAGGTTATCTACCAGGGGTAAGGATGAGCATCTCGTATCTGTAGGTGGAGTTTTAGCATTTCTGAAGGAAGCAGCAGGACCATAAGGCAGAGTGTCTTTCAAGCTATGGGGTGGCTCATCACCTCCCTGATCACCCACAGAACAGTGTGTTGTCCACAGAACCTTTGCAGTATGCGGTGAACCCTGGTAGATCATTCAAATCTAACTCCCAGAACTCCGTCAAGGAGAGCAATGGCTAGGGAACTACGACTGACAACCCTTATGAGTGCTCATTATTGTGTATGTGATTTTGTATTCTGGGTGATGAAGGAGAAAGTGGCAACTTTCTGGTTTGTAACAAGCACTACAGTTCATTTGCTTCTCGCAGTCTTAGGCGTCACGAGTGATGAGGGTTTGTGACTGCACCCGCGCCACGACACGCTGACCGGACCGCCCCGGAACTCAGCAGGAGGTGTTGTTGTGTAATTATGGTGTTTGTCGTGTTTCTTGATTTTTATATTGTATAGTGTGTGGTGTTGTGTAATTGTACAATATACAAATCAAGAAACACGACAAACACCATAATAACACAATACCACACACTATACAATATACAAAATACTACATCCACCAAAACTTACAAAATGACACTTAAAATCAATAAACACTATAAACACCATAATTACACAACAACACACACTATACAATATACATATCAAGCGCCCAATCGGCGCTACGCCGATCGGCACCGGCGTTCCAGATGCCGGGATGGCACCCGAGATGCCTTTCGTGCCCCTCGAACGCAACGAGACCCCAGGATCGTCTGACAGGCGCAAGGCAGGCTTCCCGAACTACAGCACAACGCAGACGCAGGCTGGAGCTGCCCTGCCCGGCACACGCTGGCATCGCACGGTAAAGGTCCCCGGGCCCTTCACCCGCGCCAAGGGCACGGTTCCTGGACGGCCCTTGCCCTTAGCAGAGCTAAACCCCCCGTCCCTGCGATTCCCAGCCCCTTCCCAGCCCTCGCGCCTCCACTTAGCTTTCAGAGGGCCGAGGGACCGAACCCATCTTCAGCAGAGGAAAACGCCACGTGTGCCAACGGGCGTCTTCCCGCGTCGCCGGGTTCCTCTTCAGCGCCTGCAGAAACACGAGAAAGCACACGCTCGCTAAGCCGCGCCGACACACGGCGCCGCGGGGCAAACGCCGACCCCTTCCGCAACACCCACCTCCTGCTGAGTTCCAGGGCGGTCCGGTCAGCGTGTCGTGGCGCGGGCGCGGTCACAAACCCTCATCGCTTGTGACGCCTAAGACGGCGAGAAACAAAGAACTGTAGCTCTTTGAACGAAACCCTGGCCCCACGCTCCTCCTCGCCCCTACCACGGCTCCGTGCTCACCTTGCCAGAGGAGCTGCGCTGCCGATACCCAGCTTTCCACTTTGCTTCACGCCTAGAAAAGAGAGAAACGACCAAACTTAGCTAGAGCCACACAGCACAGCTTCCTGCTCCCACCACGCACAGACCCACTTGCTTCCGGCGCTCGGCTCGCCCCCTCCGTCGCTCTTTCGTGCCAAGTTGTCCCTCTGCATCTGAAACCAAGGTATTCAACAAGTTACCCAGGAGCTCATCAACAGCTTGACCATTCCACGGGTCTGCTTTCTATTCAGGAATCCCACAGCAAGGTCTAACTGAGTCCCAAAGACCACTGGGGAACGGACTGTCCGCTCCCCTGCCCACGGCTACTCCGTCCCAGATGACCGCACAACCTCTGCCTACGCAGGATAAAATGTCCACAGATCAATCGTGGACTCCTAAACTCAGTCCGCCCGCTCCTAACTCTACACCTCCGGGCAGAGCAGCTCCGAGCCAAACGCGCACGTGCTTAGACAGATGCTCCACACAACATTATAGACGACCCGACAGCAATAACACCAAAAATGCTCCACAACAAAAATGACTCCGAACCAGAGACGGCAACAGCAAAAATAACCTGCGGGGAGGCAGGGGTGAGGCGAGGAGCCTCTACTGCAACCCCAGAAAAAAAAGGAGCCGAACGTCACGGCCCCTTATGAGACGGCAGCTCTGGCGCAAACACGCAGAGACGGCGCAAATACGAGAAGCTGCTACAAGACCTAAAACCTTCAAGATGCTGGGAATAAAGTGCCAGTCCCTTAGACTGGATGGGTAGAGAGCACAGCTGCCGGCACAGCCCAGGACAACGCCACAAACACCCCTGACCAGAAGCAGCCGAAAGGCAAGAACCCGCCACGCTTTCGGCTGCCGACACCAGAAAACCAGCGCCCAATCGGCGCTACGCCGATCGGCACCGGCGTTCCAGATGCCGGGATGGCACCCGAGATGCCTTTCGTGCCCCTCGAACGCAACGAGACCCCAGGATCGTCTGACAGGCGCAAGGCAGGCTTCCCGAACTACAGCACAACGCAGACGCAGGCTGGAGCTGCCCTGCCCGGCACACGCTGGCATCGCACGGTAAAGGTCCCCGGGCCCTTCACCCGCGCCAAGGGCACGGTTCCTGGACGGCCCTTGCCCTTAGCAGAGCTAAACCCCCCGTCCCTGCGATTCCCAGCCCCTTCCCAGCCCTCGCGCCTCCACTTAGCTTTCAGAGGGCCGAGGGACCGAACCCATCTTCAGCAGAGGAAAACGCCACGTGTGCCAACGGGCGTCTTCCCGCGTCGCCGGGTTCCTCTTCAGCGCCTGCAGAAACACGAGAAAGCACACGCTCGCTAAGCCGCGCCGACACACGGCGCCGCGGGGCAAACGCCGACCCCTTCCGCAACACCCACCTCCTGCTGAGTTCCAGGGCGGTCCGGTCAGCGTGTCGTGGCGCGGGCGCGGTCACAAACCCTCATCGCTTGTGACGCCTAAGACGGCGAGAAACAAAGAACTGTAGCTCTTTGAACGAAACCCTGGCCCCACGCTCCTCCTCGCCCCTACCACGGCTCCGTGCTCACCTTGCCAGAGGAGCTGCGCTGCCGATACCCAGCTTTCCACTTTGCTTCACGCCTAGAAAAGAGAGAAACGACCAAACTTAGCTAGAGCCACACAGCACAGCTTCCTGCTCCCACCACGCACAGACCCACTTGCTTCCGGCGCTCGGCTCGCCCCCTCCGTCGCTCTTTCGTGCCAAGTTGTCCCTCTGATTCTGAAACCAAGGTATTCAACAAGTTACCCAGGAGCTCATCAACAGCTTGACCATTCCACGGGTCTGCTTTCTATTCAGGAATCCCACAGCAAGGTCTAACTGAGTCCCAAAGACCACTGGGGAACGGACTGTCCGCTCCCCTGCCCACGGCTACTCCGTCCCAGATGACCGCACAACCTCTGCCTACGCAGGATAAAATGTCCACAGATCAATCGTGGACTCCTAAACTCAGTCCGCCCGCTCCTAACTCTACACCTCCGGGCAGAGCAGCTCCGAGCCAAACGCGCACGTGCTTAGACAGATGCTCCACACAACATTATAGACGACCCGACAGCAATAACACCAAAAATGCTCCACAACAAAAATGACTCCGAACCAGAGACGGCAACAGCAAAAATAACCTGCGGGGAGGCAGGGGTGAGGCGAGGAGCCTCTACTGCAACCCCAGAAAAAAAAGGAGCCGAACGTCACGGCCCCTTATGAGACGGCAGCTCTGGCGCAAACACGCAGAGACGGCGCAAATACGAGAAGCTGCTACAAGACCTAAAACCTTCAAGATGCTGGGAATAAAGTGCCAGTCCCTTAGACTGGATGGGTAGAGAGCACAGCTGCCGGCACAGCCCAGGACAACGCCACAAACACCCCTGACCAGAAGCAGCCGAAAGGCAAGAACCCGCCACGCTTTCGGCTGCCGACACCAGAAAACCAGCGCCCAATCAGCGCTACGCCGATCGGCACCGGCGTTCCAGATGCCGGGATGGCACCCGAGATGCCTTTCGTGCCCCTCGAACGCAACGAGACCCCAGGATCGTCTGACAGGCGCAAGGCAGGCTTCCCGAACTACAGCACAACGCAGACGCAGGCTGGAGCTGCCCTGCCCGGCACACGCTGGCATCGCACGGTAAAGGTCCCCGGGCCCTTCACCCGCGCCAAGGGCACGGTTCCTGGACGGCCCTTGCCCTTAGCAGAGCTAAACCCCCCGTCCCTGCGATTCCCAGCCCCTTCCCAGCCCTCGCGCCTCCACTTAGCTTTCAGAGGGCCGAGGGACCGAACCCATCTTCAGCAGAGGAAAACGCCACGTGTGCCAACGGGCGTCTTCCCGCGTCGCCGGGTTCCTCTTCAGCGCCTGCAGAAACACGAGAAAGCACACGCTCGCTAAGCCGCGCCGACACACGGCGCCGCGGGGCAAACGCCGACCCCTTCCGCAACACCCACCTCCTGCTGAGTTCCAGGGCGGTCCGGTCAGCGTGTCGTGGCGCGGGCGCGGTCACAAACCCTCATCGCTTGTGACGCCTAAGACGGCGAGAAACAAAGAACTGTAGCTCTTTGAACGAAACCCTGGCCCCACGCTCCTCCTCGCCCCTACCACGGCTCCGTGCTCACCTTGCCAGAGGAGCTGCGCTGCCGATACCCAGCTTTCCACTTTGCTTCACGCCTAGAAAAGAGAGAAACGACCAAACTTAGCTAGAGCCACACAGCACAGCTTCCTGCTCCCACCACGCACAGACCCACTTGCTTCCGGCGCTCGGCTCGCCCCCTCCGTCGCTCTTTCGTGCCAAGTTGTCCCTCTGCATCTGAAACCAAGGTATTCAACAAGTTACCCAGGAGCTCATCAACAGCTTGACCATTCCACGGGTCTGCTTTCTATTCAGGAATCCCACAACGAGGTCTAACTGAGTCCCAAAGACCACTGGGGAACGGACTGTCCGCTCCCCTGCCCACGGCTACTCCGTCCCAGATGACCGCACAACCTCTGCCTACGCAGGATAAAATGTCCACAGATCAATCGTGGACTCCTAAACTCAGTCCGCCCGCTCCTAACTCTACACCTCCGGGCAGAGCAGCTCCGAGCCAAACGCGCACGTGCTTAGACAGATGCTCCACACAACATTATAGACGACCCGACAGCAATAACACCAAAAATGCTCCACAACAAAAATGACTCCGAACCAGAGACGGCAACAGCAAAAATAACCTGCGGGGAGGCAGGGGTGAGGCGAGGAGCCTCTACTGCAACCCCAGAAAAAAAAGGAGCCGAACGTCACGGCCCCTTATGAGACGGCAGCTCTGGCGCAAACACGCAGAGACGGCGCAAATACGAGAAGCTGCTACAAGACCTAAAACCTTCAAGATGCTGGGAATAAAGTGCCAGTCCCTTAGACTGGATGGGTAGAGAGCACAGCTGCCGGCACAGCCCAGGACAACGCCACAAACACCCCTGACCAGAAGCAGCCGAAAGGCAAGAACCCGCCACGCTTTCGGCTGCCGACACCAGAAAACCAGCGCCCAATCGGCGCTACGCCGATCGGCACCGGCGTTCCAGATGCCGGGATGGCACCCGAGATGCCTTTCGTGCCCCTCGAACGCAACGAGACCCCAGGATCGTCTGACAGGCGCAAGGCAGGCTTCCCGAACTACAGCACAACGCAGACGCAGGCTGGAGCTGCCCTGCCCGGCACACGCTGGCATCGCACGGTAAAGGTCCCCGGGCCCTTCACCCGCGCCAAGGGCACGGTTCCTGGACGGCCCTTGCCCTTAGCAGAGCTAAACCCCCCGTCCCTGCGATTCCCAGCCCCTTCCCAGCCCTCGCGCCTCCACTTAGCTTTCAGAGGGCCGAGGGACCGAACCCATCTTCAGCAGAGGAAAACGCCACGTGTGCCAACGGGCGTCTTCCCGCGTCGCCGGGTTCCTCTTCAGCGCCTGCAGAAACACGAGAAAGCACACGCTCGCTAAGCCGCGCCGACACACGGCGCCGCGGGGCAAACGCCGACCCCTTCCGCAACACCCACCTCCTGCTGAGTTCCAGGGCGGTCCGGTCAGCGTGTCGTGGCGCGGGCGCGGTCACAAACCCTCATCGCTTGTGACGCCTAAGACGGCGAGAAACAAAGAACTGTAGCTCTTTGAACGAAACCCTGGCCCCACGCTCCTCCTCGCCCCTACCACGGCTCCGTGCTCACCTTGCCAGAGGAGCTGCGCTGCCGATACCCAGCTTTCCACTTTGCTTCACGCCTAGAAAAGAGAGAAACGACCAAACTTAGCTAGAGCCACACAGCACAGCTTCCTGCTCCCACCACGCACAGACCCACTTGCTTCCGGCGCTCGGCTCGCCCCCTCCGTCGCTCTTTCGTGCCAAGTTGTCCCTCTGCATCTGAAACCAAGGTATTCAACAAGTTACCCAGGAGCTCATCAACAGCTTGACCATTCCACGGGTCTGCTTTCTATTCAGGAATCCCACAACGAGGTCTAACTGAGTCCCAAAGACCACTGGGGAACGGACTGTCCGCTCCCCTGCCCACGGCTACTCCGTCCCAGATGACCGCACAACCTCTGCCTACGCAGGATAAAATGTCCACAGATCAATCGTGGACTCCTAAACTCAGTCCGCCCGCTCCTAACTCTACACCTCCGGGCAGAGCAGCTCCGAGCCAAACGCGCACGTGCTTAGACAGATGCTCCACACAACATTATAGACGACCCGACAGCAATAACACCAAAAATGCTCCACAACAAAAATGACTCCGAACCAGAGACGGCAACAGCAAAAATAACCTGCGGGGAGGCAGGGGTGAGGCGAGGAGCCTCTACTGCAACCCCAGAAAAAAAAGGAGCCGAACGTCACGGCCCCTTATGAGACGGCAGCTCTGGCGCAAACACGCAGAGACGGCGCAAATACGAGAAGCTGCTACAAGACCTAAAACCTTCAAGATGCTGGGAATAAAGTGCCAGTCCCTTAGACTGGATGGGTAGAGAGCACAGCTGCCGGCACAGCCCAGGACAACGCCACAAACACCCCTGACCAGAAGCAGCCGAAAGGCAAGAACCCGCCACGCTTTCGGCTGCCGACACCAGAAAACCAGCGCCCAATCGGCGCTACGCCGATCGGCACCGGCGTTCCAGATGCCGGGATGGCACCCGAGATGCCTTTCGTGCCCCTCGAACGCAACGAGACCCCAGGATCGTCTGACAGGCGCAAGGCAGGCTTCCCGAACTACAGCACAACGCAGACGCAGGCTGGAGCTGCCCTGCCCGGCACACGCTGGCATCGCACGGTAAAGGTCCCCGGGCCCTTCACCCGCGCCAAGGGCACGGTTCCTGGACGGCCCTTGCCCTTAGCAGAGCTAAACCCCCCGTCCCTGCGATTCCCAGCCCCTTCCCAGCCCTCGCGCCTCCACTTAGCTTTCAGAGGGCCGAGGGACCGAACCCATCTTCAGCAGAGGAAAACGCCACGTGTGCCAACGGGCGTCTTCCCGCGTCGCCGGGTTCCTCTTCAGCGCCTGCAGAAACACGAGAAAGCACACGCTCGCTAAGCCGCGCCGGCACACGGCGCCGCGGGGCAAACGCCGACCCCTTCCGCAACACCCACCTCCTGCTGAGTTCCAGGGCGGTCCGGTCAGCGTGTCGTGGCGCGGGCGCGGTCACAAACCCTCATCGCTTGTGACGCCTAAGACGGCGAGAAACAAAGAACTGTAGCTCTTTGAACGAAACCCTGGCCCCACGCTCCTCCTCGCCCCTACCACGGCTCCGTGCTCACCTTGCCAGAGGAGCTGCGCTGCCGATACCCAGCTTTCCACTTTGCTTCACGCCTAGAAAAGAGAGAAACGACCAAACTTAGCTAGAGCCACACAGCACAGCTTCCTGCTCCCACCACGCACAGACCCACTTGCTTCCGGCGCTCGGCTCGCCCCCTCCGTCGCTCTTTCGTGCCAAGTTGTCCCTCTGCATCTGAAACCAAGGTATTCAACAAGTTACCCAGGAGCTCATCAACAGCTTGACCATTCCACGGGTCTGCTTTCTATTCAGGAATCCCACAACAAGGTCTAACTGAGTCCCAAAGACCACTGGGGAACGGACTGTCCGCTCCCCTGCCCACGGCTACTCCGTCCCAGATGACCGCACAACCTCTGCCTACGCAGGATAACATGTCCACAGATCAATCGTGGACTCCTAAACTCAGTCCGCCCGCTCCTAACTCTACACCTCCGGGCAGAGCAGCTCCGAGCCAAACGCGCACGTGCTTAGACAGATGCTCCACACAACATTATAGACGACCCGACAGCAATAACACCAAAAATGCTCCACAACAAAAATGACTCCGAACCAGAGACGGCAACAGCAAAAATAACCTGCGGGGAGGCAGGGGTGAGGCGAGGAGCCTCTACTGCAACCCCAGAAAAAAAAGGAGCCGAACGTCACGGCCCCTTATGAGACGGCAGCTCTGGCGCAAACACGCAGAGACGGCGCAAATACGAGAAGCTGCTACAAGACCTAAAACCTTCAAGATGCTGGGAATAAAGTGCCAGTCCCTTAGACTGGATGGGTAGAGAGCACAGCTGCCGGCACAGCCCAGGACAACGCCACAAACACCCCTGACCAGAAGCAGCCGAAAGGCAAGAACCCGCCACGCTTTCGGCTGCCGACACCAGAAAACCAGCGCCCAATCGGCGCTACGCCGATCGGCACCGGCGTTCCAGATGCCGGGATGGCACCCGAGATGCCTTTCGTGCCCCTCGAACGCAACGAGACCCCAGGATCGTCTGACAGGCGCAAGGCAGGCTTCCCAAACTACAGCACAACGCAGACGCAGGCTGGAGCTGCCCTGCCCGGCACACGCTGGCATCGCACGGTAAAGGTCCCCGGGCCCTTCACCCGCGCCAAGGGCACGGTTCCTGGATGGCCCTTGCCCTTAGCAGAGCTAAACCCCCCGTCCCTGCGATTCCCAGCCCCTTCCCAGCCCTCGCGCCTCCACTTAGCTTTCAGAGGGCCGAGGGACCGAACCCATCTTCAGCAGAGGAAAACGCCACGTGTGCCAACGGGCGTCTTCCCGCGTCGCCGGGTTCCTCTTCAGCGCCTGCAGAAACACGAGAAAGCACACGCTCGCTAAGCCGCGCCGGCACACGGCGCCGCGGGGCAAACGCCGACCCCTTCCGCAACACCCACCTCCTGCTGAGTTCCAGGGCGGTCCGGTCAGCGTGTCGTGGCGCGGGCGCGGTCACAAACCCTCATCGCTTGTGACGCCTAAGACGGCGAGAAACAAAGAACTGTAGCTCTTTGAACGAAACCCTGGCCCCACGCTCCTCCTCGCCCCTACCACGGCTCCGTGCTCACCTTGCCAGAGGAGCTGCGCTGCCGATACCCAGCTTTCCACTTTGCTTCACGCCTAGAAAAGAGAGAAACGACCAAACTTAGCTAGAGCCACACAGCACAGCTTCCTGCTCCCACCACGCACAGACCCACTTGCTTCCGGCGCTCGGCTCGCCCCCTCCGTCGCTCTTTCGTGCCAAGTTGTCCCTCTGCATCTGAAACCAAGGTATTCAACAAGTTACCCAGGAGCTCATCAACAGCTTGACCATTCCACAGGTCTGCTTTCTATTCAGGAATCCCACAACAAGGTCTAACTGAGTCCCAAAGACCACTGGGGAACGGACTGTCCGCTCCCCTGCCCACGGCTACTCCGTCCCAGATGACCGCACAACCTCTGCCTACGCAGGATAAAATGTCCACAGATCAATCGTGGACTCCTAAACTCAGTCCGCCCGCTCCTAACTCTACACCTCCGGGCAGAGCAGCTCCGAGCCAAACGCGCACGTGCTTAGACAGATGCTCCACACAACATTATAGACGACCCGACAGCAATAACACCAAAAATGCTCCACAACAAAAATGACTCCGAACCAGAGACGGCAACAGCAAAAATAACCTGCGGGGAGGCAGGGGTGAGGCGAGGAGCCTCTACTGCAACCCCAGAAAAAAAAGGAGCCGAACGTCACGGCCCCTTATGAGACGGCAGCTCTGGCGCAAACACGCAGAGACGGCGCAAATACGAGAAGCTGCTACAAGACCTAAAACCTTCAAGATGCTGGGAATAAAGTGCCAGTCCCTTAGACTGGATGGGTAGAGAGCACAGCTGCCGGCACAGCCCAGGACAACGCCACAAACACCCCTGACCAGAAGCAGCCGAAAGGCAAGAACCCGCCACGCTTTCGGCTGCCGACACCAGAAAACCAGCGCCCAATCGGCGCTACGCCGATCGGCACCGGCGTTCCAGATGCCGGGATGGCACCCGAGATGCCTTTCGTGCCCCTCGAACGCAACGAGACCCCAGGATCGTCTGACAGGCGCAAGGCAGGCTTCCCGAACTACAGCACAACGCAGACGCAGGCTGGAGCTGCCCTGCCCGGCACACGCTGGCATCGCACGGTAAAGGTCCCCGGGCCCTTCACCCGCGCCAAGGGCACGGTTCCTGGACGGCCCTTGCCCTTAGCAGAGCTAAACCCCCCGTCCCTGCGATTCCCAGCCCCTTCCCAGCCCTCGCGCCTCCACTTAGCTTTCAGAGGGCCGAGGGACCGAACCCATCTTCAGCAGAGGAAAACGCCACGTGTGCCAACGGGCGTCTTCCCGCGTCGCCGGGTTCCTCTTCAGCGCCTGCAGAAACACGAGAAAGCACACGCTCGCTAAGCCGCGCCGACACACGGCGCCGCGGGGCAAACGCCGACCCCTTCCGCAACACCCACCTCCTGCTGAGTTCCAGGGCGGTCCGGTCAGCGTGTCGTGGCGCGGGCGCGGTCACAAACCCTCATCGCTTGTGACGCCTAAGACGGCGAGAAACAAAGAACTGTAGCTCTTTGAACGAAACCCTGGCCCCACGCTCCTCCTCGCCCCTACCACGGCTCCGTGCTCACCTTGCCAGAGGAGCTGCGCTGCCGATACCCAGCTTTCCACTTTGCTTCACGCCTAGAAAAGAGAGAAACGACCAAACTTAGCTAGAGCCACACAGCACAGCTTCCTGCTCCCACCACGCACAGACCCACTTGCTTCCGGCGCTCGGCTCGCCCCCTCCGTCGCTCTTTCGTGCCAAGTTGTCCCTCTGCATCTGAAACCAAGGTATTCAACAAGTTACCCAGGAGCTCATCAACAGCTTGACCATTCCACGGGTCTGCTTTCTATTCAGGAATCCCACAACGAGGTCTAACTGAGTCCCAAAGACCACTGGGGAACGGACTGTCCGCTCCCCTGCCCACGGCTACTCCGTCCCAGATGACCGCACAACCTCTGCCTACGCAGGATAAAATGTCCACAGATCAATCGTGGACTCCTAAACTCAGTCCGCCCGCTCCTAACTCTACACCTCCGGGCAGAGCAGCTCCGAGCCAAACGCGCACGTGCTTAGACAGATGCTCCACACAACATTATAGACGACCCGACAGCAATAACACCAAAAATGCTCCACAACAAAAATGACTCCGAACCAGAGACGGCAACAGCAAAAATAACCTGCGGGGAGGCAGGGGTGAGGCGAGGAGCCTCTACTGCAACCCCAGAAAAAAAAGGAGCCGAACGTCACGGCCCCTTATGAGACGGCAGCTCTGGCGCAAACACGCAGAGACGGCGCAAATACGAGAAGCTGCTACAAGACCTAAAACCTTCAAGATGCTGGGAATAAAGTGCCAGTCCCTTAGACTGGATGGGTAGAGAGCACAGCTGCCGGCACAGCCCAGGACAACGCCACAAACACCCCTGACCAGAAGCAGCCGAAAGGCAAGAACCCGCCACGCTTTCGGCTGCCGACACCAGAAAACCAGCGCCCAATCGGCGCTACGCCGATCGGCACCGGCGTTCCAGATGCCGGGATGGCACCCGAGATGCCTTTCGTGCCCCTCGAACGCAACGAGACCCCAGGATCGTCTGACAGGCGCAAGGCAGGCTTCCCGAACTACAGCACAACGCAGACGCAGGCTGGAGCTGCCCTGCCCGGCACACGCTGGCATCGCACGGTAAAGGTCCCCGGGCCCTTCACCCGCGCCAAGGGCACGGTTCCTGGACGGCCCTTGCCCTTAGCAGAGCTAAACCCCCCGTCCCTGCGATTCCCAGCCCCTTCCCAGCCCTCGCGCCTCCACTTAGCTTTCAGAGGGCCGAGGGACCGAACCCATCTTCAGCAGAGGAAAACGCCACGTGTGCCAACGGGCGTCTTCCCGCGTCGCCGGGTTCCTCTTCAGCGCCTGCAGAAACACGAGAAAGCACACGCTCGCTAAGCCGCGCCGACACACGGCGCCGCGGGGCAAACGCCGACCCCTTCCGCAACACCCACCTCCTGCTGAGTTCCAGGGCGGTCCGGTCAGCGTGTCGTGGCGCGGGCGCGGTCACAAACCCTCATCGCTTGTGACGCCTAAGACGGCGAGAAACAAAGAACTGTAGCTCTTTGAACGAAACCCTGGCCCCACGCTCCTCCTCGCCCCTACCACGGCTCCGTGCTCACCTTGCCAGAGGAGCTGCGCTGCCGATACCCAGCTTTCCACTTTGCTTCACGCCTAGAAAAGAGAGAAACGACCAAACTTAGCTAGAGCCACACAGCACAGCTTCCTGCTCCCACCACGCACAGACCCACTTGCTTCCGGCGCTCGGCTCGCCCCCTCCGTCGCTCTTTCGTGCCAAGTTGTCCCTCTGCATCTGAAACCAAGGTATTCAACAAGTTACCCAGGAGCTCATCAACAGCTTGACCATTCCACGGGTCTGCTTTCTATTCAGGAATCCCACAACGAGGTCTAACTGAGTCCCAAAGACCACTGGGGAACGGACTGTCCGCTCCCCTGCCCACGGCTACTCCGTCCCAGATGACCGCACAACCTCTGCCTACGCAGGATAAAATGTCCACAGATCAATCGTGGACTCCTAAACTCAGTCCGCCCGCTCCTAACTCTACACCTCCGGGCAGAGCAGCTCCGAGCCAAACGCGCACGTGCTTAGACAGATGCTCCACACAACATTATAGACGACCCGACAGCAATAACACCAAAAATGCTCCACAACAAAAATGACTCCGAACCAGAGACGGCAACAGCAAAAATAACCTGCGGGGAGGCAGGGGTGAGGCGAGGAGCCTCTACTGCAACCCCAGAAAAAAAAGGAGCCGAACGTCACGGCCCCTTATGAGACGGCAGCTCTGGCGCAAACACGCAGAGACGGCGCAAATACGAGAAGCTGCTACAAGACCTAAAACCTTCAAGATGCTGGGAATAAAGTGCCAGTCCCTTAGACTGGATGGGTAGAGAGCACAGCTGCCGGCACAGCCCAGGACAACGCCACAAACACCCCTGACCAGAAGCAGCCGAAAGGCAAGAACCCGCCACGCTTTCGGCTGCCGACACCAGAAAACCAGCGCCCAATCGGCGCTACGCCGATCGGCACCGGCGTTCCAGATGCCGGGATGGCACCCGAGATGCCTTTCGTGCCCCTCGAACGCAACGAGACCCCAGGATCGTCTGACAGGCGCAAGGCAGGCTTCCCGAACTACAGCACAACGCAGACGCAGGCTGGAGCTGCCCTGCCCGGCACACGCTGGCATCGCACGGTAAAGGTCCCCGGGCCCTTCACCCGCGCCAAGGGCACGGTTCCTGGACGGCCCTTGCCCTTAGCAGAGCTAAACCCCCCGTCCCTGCGATTCCCAGCCCCTTCCCAGCCCTCGCGCCTCCACTTAGCTTTCAGAGGGCCGAGGGACCGAACCCATCTTCAGCAGAGGAAAACGCCACGTGTGCCAACGGGCGTCTTCCCGCGTCGCCGGGTTCCTCTTCAGCGCCTGCAGAAACACGAGAAAGCACACGCTCGCTAAGCCGCGCCGGCACACGGCGCCGCGGGGCAAACGCCGACCCCTTCCGCAACACCCACCTCCTGCTGAGTTCCAGGGCGGTCCGGTCAGCGTGTCGTGGCGCGGGCGCGGTCACAAACCCTCATCGCTTGTGACGCCTAAGACGGCGAGAAACAAAGAACTGTAGCTCTTTGAACGAAACCCTGGCCCCACGCTCCTCCTCGCCCCTACCACGGCTCCGTGCTCACCTTGCCAGAGGAGCTGCGCTGCCGATACCCAGCTTTCCACTTTGCTTCACGCCTAGAAAAGAGAGAAACGACCAAACTTAGCTAGAGCCACACAGCACAGCTTCCTGCTCCCACCACGCACAGACCCACTTGCTTCCGGCGCTCGGCTCGCCCCCTCCGTCGCTCTTTCGTGCCAAGTTGTCCCTCTGCATCTGAAACCAAGGTATTCAACAAGTTACCCAGGAGCTCATCAACAGCTTGACCATTCCACGGGTCTGCTTTCTATTCAGGAATCCCACAACAAGGTCTAACTGAGTCCCAAAGACCACTGGGGAACGGACTGTCCGCTCCCCTGCCCACGGCTACTCCGTCCCAGATGACCGCACAACCTCTGCCTACGCAGGATAAAATGTCCACAGATCAATCGTGGACTCCTAAACTCAGTCCGCCCGCTCCTAACTCTACACCTCCGGGCAGAGCAGCTCCGAGCCAAACGCGCACGTGCTTAGACAGATGCTCCACACAACATTATAGACGACCCGACAGCAATAACACCAAAAATGCTCCACAACAAAAATGACTCCGAACCAGAGACGGCAACAGCAAAAATAACCTGCGGGGAGGCAGGGGTGAGGCGAGGAGCCTCTACTGCAACCCCAGAAAAAAAAGGAGCCGAACGTCACGGCCCCTTATGAGACGGCAGCTCTGGCGCAAACACGCAGAGACGGCGCAAATACGAGAAGCTGCTACAAGACCTAAAACCTTCAAGATGCTGGGAATAAAGTGCCAGTCCCTTAGACTGGATGGGTAGAGAGCACAGCTGCCGGCACAGCCCAGGACAACGCCACAAACACCCCTGACCAGAAGCAGCCGAAAGGCAAGAACCCGCCACGCTTTCGGCTGCCGACACCAGAAAACCAGCGCCCAATCGGCGCTACGCCGATCGGCACCGGCGTTCCAGATGCCGGGATGGCACCCGAGATGCCTTTCGTGCCCCTCGAACGCAACGAGACCCCAGGATCGTCTGACAGGCGCAAGGCAGGCTTCCCAAACTACAGCACAACGCAGACGCAGGCTGGAGCTGCCCTGCCCGGCACACGCTGGCATCGCACGGTAAAGGTCCCCGGGCCCTTCACCCGCGCCAAGGGCACGGTTCCTGGATGGCCCTTGCCCTTAGCAGAGCTAAACCCCCCGTCCCTGCGATTCCCAGCCCCTTCCCAGCCCTCGCGCCTCCACTTAGCTTTCAGAGGGCCGAGGGACCGAACCCATCTTCAGCAGAGGAAAACGCCACGTGTGCCAACGGGCGTCTTCCCGCGTCGCCGGGTTCCTCTTCAGCGCCTGCAGAAACACGAGAAAGCACACGCTCGCTAAGCCGCGCCGGCACACGGCGCCGCGGGGCAAACGCCGACCCCTTCCGCAACACCCACCTCCTGCTGAGTTCCAGGGCGGTCCGGTCAGCGTGTCGTGGCGCGGGCGCGGTCACAAACCCTCATCGCTTGTGACGCCTAAGACGGCGAGAAACAAAGAACTGTAGCTCTTTGAACGAAACCCTGGCCCCACGCTCCTCCTCGCCCCTACCACGGCTCCGTGCTCACCTTGCCAGAGGAGCTGCGCTGCCGATACCCAGCTTTCCACTTTGCTTCACGCCTAGAAAAGAGAGAAACGACCAAACTTAGCTAGAGCCACACAGCACAGCTTCCTGCTCCCACCACGCACAGACCCACTTGCTTCCGGCGCTCGGCTCGCCCCCTCCGTCGCTCTTTCGTGCCAAGTTGTCCCTCTGCATCTGAAACCAAGGTATTCAACAAGTTACCCAGGAGCTCATCAACAGCTTGACCATTCCACAGGTCTGCTTTCTATTCAGGAATCCCACAACAAGGTCTAACTGAGTCCCAAAGACCACTGGGGAACGGACTGTCCGCTCCCCTGCCCACGGCTACTCCGTCCCAGATGACCGCACAACCTCTGCCTACGCAGGATAAAATGTCCACAGATCAATCGTGGACTCCTAAACTCAGTCCGCCCGCTCCTAACTCTACACCTCCGGGCAGAGCAGCTCCGAGCCAAACGCGCACGTGCTTAGACAGATGCTCCACACAACATTATAGACGACCCGACAGCAATAACACCAAAAATGCTCCACAACAAAAATGACTCCGAACCAGAGACGGCAACAGCAAAAATAACCTGCGGGGAGGCAGGGGTGAGGCGAGGAGCCTCTACTGCAACCCCAGAAAAAAAAGGAGCCGAACGTCACGGCCCCTTATGAGACGGCAGCTCTGGCGCAAACACGCAGAGACGGCGCAAATACGAGAAGCTGCTACAAGACCTAAAACCTTCAAGATGCTGGGAATAAAGTGCCAGTCCCTTAGACTGGATGGGTAGAGAGCACAGCTGCCGGCACAGCCCAGGACAACGCCACAAACACCCCTGACCAGAAGCAGCCGAAAGGCAAGAACCCGCCACGCTTTCGGCTGCCGACACCAGAAAACCAGCGCCCAATCGGCGCTACGCCGATCGGCACCGGCGTTCCAGATGCCGGGATGGCACCCGAGATGCCTTTCGTGCCCCTCGAACGCAACGAGACCCCAGGATCGTCTGACAGGCGCAAGGCAGGCTTCCCGAACTACAGCACAACGCAGACGCAGGCTGGAGCTGCCCTGCCCGGCACACGCTGGCATCGCACGGTAAAGGTCCCCGGGCCCTTCACCCGCGCCAAGGGCACGGTTCCTGGACGGCCCTTGCCCTTAGCAGAGCTAAACCCCCCGTCCCTGCGATTCCCAGCCCCTTCCCAGCCCTCGCGCCTCCACTTAGCTTTCAGAGGGCCGAGGGACCGAACCCATCTTCAGCAGAGGAAAACGCCACGTGTGCCAACGGGCGTCTTCCCGCGTCGCCGGGTTCCTCTTCAGCGCCTGCAGAAACACGAGAAAGCACACGCTCGCTAAGCCGCGCCGACACACGGCGCCGCGGGGCAAACGCCGACCCCTTCCGCAACACCCACCTCCTGCTGAGTTCCAGGGCGGTCCGGTCAGCGTGTCGTGGCGCGGGCGCGGTCACAAACCCTCATCGCTTGTGACGCCTAAGACGGCGAGAAACAAAGAACTGTAGCTCTTTGAACGAAACCCTGGCCCCACGCTCCTCCTCGCCCCTACCACGGCTCCGTGCTCACCTTGCCAGAGGAGCTGCGCTGCCGATACCCAGCTTTCCACTTTGCTTCACGCCTAGAAAAGAGAGAAACGACCAAACTTAGCTAGAGCCACACAGCACAGCTTCCTGCTCCCACCACGCACAGACCCACTTGCTTCCGGCGCTCGGCTCGCCCCCTCCGTCGCTCTTTCGTGCCAAGTTGTCCCTCTGCATCTGAAACCAAGGTATTCAACAAGTTACCCAGGAGCTCATCAACAGCTTGACCATTCCACGGGTCTGCTTTCTATTCAGGAATCCCACAACGAGGTCTAACTGAGTCCCAAAGACCACTGGGGAACGGACTGTCCGCTCCCCTGCCCACGGCTACTCCGTCCCAGATGACCGCACAACCTCTGCCTACGCAGGATAAAATGTCCACAGATCAATCGTGGACTCCTAAACTCAGTCCGCCCGCTCCTAACTCTACACCTCCGGGCAGAGCAGCTCCGAGCCAAACGCGCACGTGCTTAGACAGATGCTCCACACAACATTATAGACGACCCGACAGCAATAACACCAAAAATGCTCCACAACAAAAATGACTCCGAACCAGAGACGGCAACAGCAAAAATAACCTGCGGGGAGGCAGGGGTGAGGCGAGGAGCCTCTACTGCAACCCCAGAAAAAAAAGGAGCCGAACGTCACGGCCCCTTATGAGACGGCAGCTCTGGCGCAAACACGCAGAGACGGCGCAAATACGAGAAGCTGCTACAAGACCTAAAACCTTCAAGATGCTGGGAATAAAGTGCCAGTCCCTTAGACTGGATGGGTAGAGAGCACAGCTGCCGGCACAGCCCAGGACAACGCCACAAACACCCCTGACCAGAAGCAGCCGAAAGGCAAGAACCCGCCACGCTTTCGGCTGCCGACACCAGAAAACCAGCGCCCAATCGGCGCTACGCCGATCGGCACCGGCGTTCCAGATGCCGGGATGGCACCCGAGATGCCTTTCGTGCCCCTCGAACGCAACGAGACCCCAGGATCGTCTGACAGGCGCAAGGCAGGCTTCCCGAACTACAGCACAACGCAGACGCAGGCTGGAGCTGCCCTGCCCGGCACACGCTGGCATCGCACGGTAAAGGTCCCCGGGCCCTTCACCCGCGCCAAGGGCACGGTTCCTGGACGGCCCTTGCCCTTAGCAGAGCTAAACCCCCCGTCCCTGCGATTCCCAGCCCCTTCCCAGCCCTCGCGCCTCCACTTAGCTTTCAGAGGGCCGAGGGACCGAACCCATCTTCAGCAGAGGAAAACGCCACGTGTGCCAACGGGCGTCTTCCCGCGTCGCCGGGTTCCTCTTCAGCGCCTGCAGAAACACGAGAAAGCACACGCTCGCTAAGCCGCGCCGACACACGGCGCCGCGGGGCAAACGCCGACCCCTTCCGCAACACCCACCTCCTGCTGAGTTCCAGGGCGGTCCGGTCAGCGTGTCGTGGCGCGGGCGCGGTCACAAACCCTCATCGCTTGTGACGCCTAAGACGGCGAGAAACAAAGAACTGTAGCTCTTTGAACGAAACCCTGGCCCCACGCTCCTCCTCGCCCCTACCACGGCTCCGTGCTCACCTTGCCAGAGGAGCTGCGCTGCCGATACCCAGCTTTCCACTTTGCTTCACGCCTAGAAAAGAGAGAAACGACCAAACTTAGCTAGAGCCACACAGCACAGCTTCCTGCTCCCACCACGCACAGACCCACTTGCTTCCGGCGCTCGGCTCGCCCCCTCCGTCGCTCTTTCGTGCCAAGTTGTCCCTCTGCATCTGAAACCAAGGTATTCAACAAGTTACCCAGGAGCTCATCAACAGCTTGACCATTCCACGGGTCTGCTTTCTATTCAGGAATCCCACAACGAGGTCTAACTGAGTCCCAAAGACCACTGGGGAACGGACTGTCCGCTCCCCTGCCCACGGCTACTCCGTCCCAGATGACCGCACAACCTCTGCCTACGCAGGATAAAATGTCCACAGATCAATCGTGGACTCCTAAACTCAGTCCGCCCGCTCCTAACTCTACACCTCCGGGCAGAGCAGCTCCGAGCCAAACGCGCACGTGCTTAGACAGATGCTCCACACAACATTATAGACGACCCGACAGCAATAACACCAAAAATGCTCCACAACAAAAATGACTCCGAACCAGAGACGGCAACAGCAAAAATAACCTGCGGGGAGGCAGGGGTGAGGCGAGGAGCCTCTACTGCAACCCCAGAAAAAAAAGGAGCCGAACGTCACGGCCCCTTATGAGACGGCAGCTCTGGCGCAAACACGCAGAGACGGCGCAAATACGAGAAGCTGCTACAAGACCTAAAACCTTCAAGATGCTGGGAATAAAGTGCCAGTCCCTTAGACTGGATGGGTAGAGAGCACAGCTGCCGGCACAGCCCAGGACAACGCCACAAACACCCCTGACCAGAAGCAGCCGAAAGGCAAGAACCCGCCACGCTTTCGGCTGCCGACACCAGAAAACCAGCGCCCAATCGGCGCTACGCCGATCGGCACCGGCGTTCCAGATGCCGGGATGGCACCCGAGATGCCTTTCGTGCCCCTCGAACGCAACGAGACCCCAGGATCGTCTGACAGGCGCAAGGCAGGCTTCCCGAACTACAGCACAACGCAGACGCAGGCTGGAGCTGCCCTGCCCGGCACACGCTGGCATCGCACGGTAAAGGTCCCCGGGCCCTTCACCCGCGCCAAGGGCACGGTTCCTGGACGGCCCTTGCCCTTAGCAGAGCTAAACCCCCCGTCCCTGCGATTCCCAGCCCCTTCCCAGCCCTCGCGCCTCCACTTAGCTTTCAGAGGGCCGAGGGACCGAACCCATCTTCAGCAGAGGAAAACGCCACGTGTGCCAACGGGCGTCTTCCCGCGTCGCCGGGTTCCTCTTCAGCGCCTGCAGAAACACGAGAAAGCACACGCTCGCTAAGCCGCGCCGGCACACGGCGCCGCGGGGCAAACGCCGACCCCTTCCGCAACACCCACCTCCTGCTGAGTTCCAGGGCGGTCCGGTCAGCGTGTCGTGGCGCGGGCGCGGTCACAAACCCTCATCGCTTGTGACGCCTAAGACGGCGAGAAACAAAGAACTGTAGCTCTTTGAACGAAACCCTGGCCCCACGCTCCTCCTCGCCCCTACCACGGCTCCGTGCTCACCTTGCCAGAGGAGCTGCGCTGCCGATACCCAGCTTTCCACTTTGCTTCACGCCTAGAAAAGAGAGAAACGACCAAACTTAGCTAGAGCCACACAGCACAGCTTCCTGCTCCCACCACGCACAGACCCACTTGCTTCCGGCGCTCGGCTCGCCCCCTCCGTCGCTCTTTCGTGCCAAGTTGTCCCTCTGCATCTGAAACCAAGGTATTCAACAAGTTACCCAGGAGCTCATCAACAGCTTGACCATTCCACGGGTCTGCTTTCTATTCAGGAATCCCACAACAAGGTCTAACTGAGTCCCAAAGACCACTGGGGAACGGACTGTCCGCTCCCCTGCCCACGGCTACTCCGTCCCAGATGACCGCACAACCTCTGCCTACGCAGGATAAAATGTCCACAGATCAATCGTGGACTCCTAAACTCAGTCCGCCCGCTCCTAACTCTACACCTCCGGGCAGAGCAGCTCCGAGCCAAACGCGCACGTGCTTAGACAGATGCTCCACACAACATTATAGACGACCCGACAGCAATAACACCAAAAATGCTCCACAACAAAAATGACTCCGAACCAGAGACGGCAACAGCAAAAATAACCTGCGGGGAGGCAGGGGTGAGGCGAGGAGCCTCTACTGCAACCCCAGAAAAAAAAGGAGCCGAACGTCACGGCCCCTTATGAGACGGCAGCTCTGGCGCAAACACGCAGAGACGGCGCAAATACGAGAAGCTGCTACAAGACCTAAAACCTTCAAGATGCTGGGAATAAAGTGCCAGTCCCTTAGACTGGATGGGTAGAGAGCACAGCTGCCGGCACAGCCCAGGACAACGCCACAAACACCCCTGACCAGAAGCAGCCGAAAGGCAAGAACCCGCCACGCTTTCGGCTGCCGACACCAGAAAACCAGCGCCCAATCGGCGCTACGCCGATCGGCACCGGCGTTCCAGATGCCGGGATGGCACCCGAGATGCCTTTCGTGCCCCTCGAACGCAACGAGACCCCAGGATCGTCTGACAGGCGCAAGGCAGGCTTCCCGAACTACAGCACAACGCAGACGCAGGCTGGAGCTGCCCTGCCCGGCACACGCTGGCATCGCACGGTAAAGGTCCCCGGGCCCTTCACCCGCGCCAAGGGCACGGTTCCTGGACGGCCCTTGCCCTTAGCAGAGCTAAACCCCCCGTCCCTGCGATTCCCAGCCCCTTCCCAGCCCTCGCGCCTCCACTTAGCTTTCAGAGGGCCGAGGGACCGAACCCATCTTCAGCAGAGGAAAACGCCACGTGTGCCAACGGGCGTCTTCCCGCGTCGCCGGGTTCCTCTTCAGCGCCTGCAGAAACACGAGAAAGCACACGCTCGCTAAGCCGCGCCGGCACACGGCGCCGCGGGGCAAACGCCGACCCCTTCCGCAACACCCACCTCCTGCTGAGTTCCAGGGCGGTCCGGTCAGCGTGTCGTGGCGCGGGCGCGGTCACAAACCCTCATCGCTTGTGACGCCTAAGACGGCGAGAAACAAAGAACTGTAGCTCTTTGAACGAAACCCTGGCCCCACGCTCCTCCTCGCCCCTACCACGGCTCCGTGCTCACCTTGCCAGAGGAGCTGCGCTGCCGATACCCAGCTTTCCACTTTGCTTCACGCCTAGAAAAGAGAGAAACGACCAAACTTAGCTAGAGCCACACAGCACAGCTTCCTGCTCCCACCACGCACAGACCCACTTGCTTCCGGCGCTCGGCTCGCCCCCTCCGTCGCTCTTTCGTGCCAAGTTGTCCCTCTGCATCTGAAACCAAGGTATTCAACAAGTTACCCAGGAGCTCATCAACAGCTTGACCATTCCACGGGTCTGCTTTCTATTCAGGAATCCCACAACAAGGTCTAACTGAGTCCCAAAGACCACTGGGGAACGGACTGTCCGCTCCCCTGCCCACGGCTACTCCGTCCCAGATGACCGCACAACCTCTGCCTACGCAGGATAACATGTCCACAGATCAATCGTGGACTCCTAAACTCAGTCCGCCCGCTCCTAACTCTACACCTCCGGGCAGAGCAGCTCCGAGCCAAACGCGCACGTGCTTAGACAGATGCTCCACACAACATTATAGACGACCCGACAGCAATAACACCAAAAATGCTCCACAACAAAAATGACTCCGAACCAGAGACGGCAACAGCAAAAATAACCTGCGGGGAGGCAGGGGTGAGGCGAGGAGCCTCTACTGCAACCCCAGAAAAAAAAGGAGCCGAACGTCACGGCCCCTTATGAGACGGCAGCTCTGGCGCAAACACGCAGAGACGGCGCAAATACGAGAAGCTGCTACAAGACCTAAAACCTTCAAGATGCTGGGAATAAAGTGCCAGTCCCTTAGACTGGATGGGTAGAGAGCACAGCTGCCGGCACAGCCCAGGACAACGCCACAAACACCCCTGACCAGAAGCAGCCGAAAGGCAAGAACCCGCCACGCTTTCGGCTGCCGACACCAGAAAACCAGCGCCCAATCGGCGCTACGCCGATCGGCACCGGCGTTCCAGATGCCGGGATGGCACCCGAGATGCCTTTCGTGCCCCTCGAACGCAACGAGACCCCAGGATCGTCTGACAGGCGCAAGGCAGGCTTCCCAAACTACAGCACAACGCAGACGCAGGCTGGAGCTGCCCTGCCCGGCACACGCTGGCATCGCACGGTAAAGGTCCCCGGGCCCTTCACCCGCGCCAAGGGCACGGTTCCTGGATGGCCCTTGCCCTTAGCAGAGCTAAACCCCCCGTCCCTGCGATTCCCAGCCCCTTCCCAGCCCTCGCGCCTCCACTTAGCTTTCAGAGGGCCGAGGGACCGAACCCATCTTCAGCAGAGGAAAACGCCACGTGTGCCAACGGGCGTCTTCCCGCGTCGCCGGGTTCCTCTTCAGCGCCTGCAGAAACACGAGAAAGCACACGCTCGCTAAGCCGCGCCGGCACACGGCGCCGCGGGGCAAACGCCGACCCCTTCCGCAACACCCACCTCCTGCTGAGTTCCAGGGCGGTCCGGTCAGCGTGTCGTGGCGCGGGCGCGGTCACAAACCCTCATCGCTTGTGACGCCTAAGACGGCGAGAAACAAAGAACTGTAGCTCTTTGAACGAAACCCTGGCCCCACGCTCCTCCTCGCCCCTACCACGGCTCCGTGCTCACCTTGCCAGAGGAGCTGCGCTGCCGATACCCAGCTTTCCACTTTGCTTCACGCCTAGAAAAGAGAGAAACGACCAAACTTAGCTAGAGCCACACAGCACAGCTTCCTGCTCCCACCACGCACAGACCCACTTGCTTCCGGCGCTCGGCTCGCCCCCTCCGTCGCTCTTTCGTGCCAAGTTGTCCCTCTGCATCTGAAACCAAGGTATTCAACAAGTTACCCAGGAGCTCATCAACAGCTTGACCATTCCACAGGTCTGCTTTCTATTCAGGAATCCCACAACAAGGTCTAACTGAGTCCCAAAGACCACTGGGGAACGGACTGTCCGCTCCCCTGCCCACGGCTACTCCGTCCCAGATGACCGCACAACCTCTGCCTACGCAGGATAAAATGTCCACAGATCAATCGTGGACTCCTAAACTCAGTCCGCCCGCTCCTAACTCTACACCTCCGGGCAGAGCAGCTCCGAGCCAAACGCGCACGTGCTTAGACAGATGCTCCACACAACATTATAGACGACCCGACAGCAATAACACCAAAAATGCTCCACAACAAAAATGACTCCGAACCAGAGACGGCAACAGCAAAAATAACCTGCGGGGAGGCAGGGGTGAGGCGAGGAGCCTCTACTGCAACCCCAGAAAAAAAAGGAGCCGAACGTCACGGCCCCTTATGAGACGGCAGCTCTGGCGCAAACACGCAGAGACGGCGCAAATACGAGAAGCTGCTACAAGACCTAAAACCTTCAAGATGCTGGGAATAAAGTGCCAGTCCCTTAGACTGGATGGGTAGAGAGCACAGCTGCCGGCACAGCCCAGGACAACGCCACAAACACCCCTGACCAGAAGCAGCCGAAAGGCAAGAACCCGCCACGCTTTCGGCTGCCGACACCAGAAAACCAGCGCCCAATCGGCGCTACGCCGATCGGCACCGGCGTTCCAGATGCCGGGATGGCACCCGAGATGCCTTTCGTGCCCCTCGAACGCAACGAGACCCCAGGATCGTCTGACAGGCGCAAGGCAGGCTTCCCGAACTACAGCACAACGCAGACGCAGGCTGGAGCTGCCCTGCCCGGCACACGCTGGCATCGCACGGTAAAGGTCCCCGGGCCCTTCACCCGCGCCAAGGGCACGGTTCCTGGACGGCCCTTGCCCTTAGCAGAGCTAAACCCCCCGTCCCTGCGATTCCCAGCCCCTTCCCAGCCCTCGCGCCTCCACTTAGCTTTCAGAGGGCCGAGGGACCGAACCCATCTTCAGCAGAGGAAAACGCCACGTGTGCCAACGGGCGTCTTCCCGCGTCGCCGGGTTCCTCTTCAGCGCCTGCAGAAACACGAGAAAGCACACGCTCGCTAAGCCGCGCCGACACACGGCGCCGCGGGGCAAACGCCGACCCCTTCCGCAACACCCACCTCCTGCTGAGTTCCAGGGCGGTCCGGTCAGCGTGTCGTGGCGCGGGCGCGGTCACAAACCCTCATCGCTTGTGACGCCTAAGACGGCGAGAAACAAAGAACTGTAGCTCTTTGAACGAAACCCTGGCCCCACGCTCCTCCTCGCCCCTACCACGGCTCCGTGCTCACCTTGCCAGAGGAGCTGCGCTGCCGATACCCAGCTTTCCACTTTGCTTCACGCCTAGAAAAGAGAGAAACGACCAAACTTAGCTAGAGCCACACAGCACAGCTTCCTGCTCCCACCACGCACAGACCCACTTGCTTCCGGCGCTCGGCTCGCCCCCTCCGTCGCTCTTTCGTGCCAAGTTGTCCCTCTGCATCTGAAACCAAGGTATTCAACAAGTTACCCAGGAGCTCATCAACAGCTTGACCATTCCACGGGTCTGCTTTCTATTCAGGAATCCCACAACAAGGTCTAACTGAGTCCCAAAGACCACTGGGGAACGGACTGTCCGCTCCCCTGCCCACGGCTACTCCGTCCCAGATGACCGCACAACCTCTGCCTACGCAGGATAACATGTCCACAGATCAATCGTGGACTCCTAAACTCAGTCCGCCCGCTCCTAACTCTACACCTCCGGGCAGAGCAGCTCCGAGCCAAACGCGCACGTGCTTAGACAGATGCTCCACACAACATTATAGACGACCCGACAGCAATAACACCAAAAATGCTCCACAACAAAAATGACTCCGAACCAGAGACGGCAACAGCAAAAATAACCTGCGGGGAGGCAGGGGTGAGGCGAGGAGCCTCTACTGCAACCCCAGAAAAAAAAGGAGCCGAACGTCACGGCCCCTTATGAGACGGCAGCTCTGGCGCAAACACGCAGAGACGGCGCAAATACGAGAAGCTGCTACAAGACCTAAAACCTTCAAGATGCTGGGAATAAAGTGCCAGTCCCTTAGACTGGATGGGTAGAGAGCACAGCTGCCGGCACAGCCCAGGACAACGCCACAAACACCCCTGACCAGAAGCAGCCGAAAGGCAAGAACCCGCCACGCTTTCGGCTGCCGACACCAGAAAACCAGCGCCCAATCGGCGCTACGCCGATCGGCACCGGCGTTCCAGATGCCGGGATGGCACCCGAGATGCCTTTCGTGCCCCTCGAACGCAACGAGACCCCAGGATCGTCTGACAGGCGCAAGGCAGGCTTCCCAAACTACAGCACAACGCAGACGCAGGCTGGAGCTGCCCTGCCCGGCACACGCTGGCATCGCACGGTAAAGGTCCCCGGGCCCTTCACCCGCGCCAAGGGCACGGTTCCTGGATGGCCCTTGCCCTTAGCAGAGCTAAACCCCCCGTCCCTGCGATTCCCAGCCCCTTCCCAGCCCTCGCGCCTCCACTTAGCTTTCAGAGGGCCGAGGGACCGAACCCATCTTCAGCAGAGGAAAACGCCACGTGTGCCAACGGGCGTCTTCCCGCGTCGCCGGGTTCCTCTTCAGCGCCTGCAGAAACACGAGAAAGCACACGCTCGCTAAGCCGCGCCGGCACACGGCGCCGCGGGGCAAACGCCGACCCCTTCCGCAACACCCACCTCCTGCTGAGTTCCAGGGCGGTCCGGTCAGCGTGTCGTGGCGCGGGCGCGGTCACAAACCCTCATCGCTTGTGACGCCTAAGACGGCGAGAAACAAAGAACTGTAGCTCTTTGAACGAAACCCTGGCCCCACGCTCCTCCTCGCCCCTACCACGGCTCCGTGCTCACCTTGCCAGAGGAGCTGCGCTGCCGATACCCAGCTTTCCACTTTGCTTCACGCCTAGAAAAGAGAGAAACGACCAAACTTAGCTAGAGCCACACAGCACAGCTTCCTGCTCCCACCACGCACAGACCCACTTGCTTCCGGCGCTCGGCTCGCCCCCTCCGTCGCTCTTTCGTGCCAAGTTGTCCCTCTGCATCTGAAACCAAGGTATTCAACAAGTTACCCAGGAGCTCATCAACAGCTTGACCATTCCACAGGTCTGCTTTCTATTCAGGAATCCCACAACAAGGTCTAACTGAGTCCCAAAGACCACTGGGGAACGGACTGTCCGCTCCCCTGCCCACGGCTACTCCGTCCCAGATGACCGCACAACCTCTGCCTACGCAGGATAAAATGTCCACAGATCAATCGTGGACTCCTAAACTCAGTCCGCCCGCTCCTAACTCTACACCTCCGGGCAGAGCAGCTCCGAGCCAAACGCGCACGTGCTTAGACAGATGCTCCACACAACATTATAGACGACCCGACAGCAATAACACCAAAAATGCTCCACAACAAAAATGACTCCGAACCAGAGACGGCAACAGCAAAAATAACCTGCGGGGAGGCAGGGGTGAGGCGAGGAGCCTCTACTGCAACCCCAGAAAAAAAAGGAGCCGAACGTCACGGCCCCTTATGAGACGGCAGCTCTGGCGCAAACACGCAGAGACGGCGCAAATACGAGAAGCTGCTACAAGACCTAAAACCTTCAAGATGCTGGGAATAAAGTGCCAGTCCCTTAGACTGGATGGGTAGAGAGCACAGCTGCCGGCACAGCCCAGGACAACGCCACAAACACCCCTGACCAGAAGCAGCCGAAAGGCAAGAACCCGCCACGCTTTCGGCTGCCGACACCAGAAAACCAGCGCCCAATCGGCGCTACGCCGATCGGCACCGGCGTTCCAGATGCCGGGATGGCACCCGAGATGCCTTTCGTGCCCCTCGAACGCAACGAGACCCCAGGATCGTCTGACAGGCGCAAGGCAGGCTTCCCGAACTACAGCACAACGCAGACGCAGGCTGGAGCTGCCCTGCCCGGCACACGCTGGCATCGCACGGTAAAGGTCCCCGGGCCCTTCACCCGCGCCAAGGGCACGGTTCCTGGACGGCCCTTGCCCTTAGCAGAGCTAAACCCCCCGTCCCTGCGATTCCCAGCCCCTTCCCAGCCCTCGCGCCTCCACTTAGCTTTCAGAGGGCCGAGGGACCGAACCCATCTTCAGCAGAGGAAAACGCCACGTGTGCCAACGGGCGTCTTCCCGCGTCGCCGGGTTCCTCTTCAGCGCCTGCAGAAACACGAGAAAGCACACGCTCGCTAAGCCGCGCCGACACACGGCGCCGCGGGGCAAACGCCGACCCCTTCCGCAACACCCACCTCCTGCTGAGTTCCAGGGCGGTCCGGTCAGCGTGTCGTGGCGCGGGCGCGGTCACAAACCCTCATCGCTTGTGACGCCTAAGACGGCGAGAAACAAAGAACTGTAGCTCTTTGAACGAAACCCTGGCCCCACGCTCCTCCTCGCCCCTACCACGGCTCCGTGCTCACCTTGCCAGAGGAGCTGCGCTGCCGATACCCAGCTTTCCACTTTGCTTCACGCCTAGAAAAGAGAGAAACGACCAAACTTAGCTAGAGCCACACAGCACAGCTTCCTGCTCCCACCACGCACAGACCCACTTGCTTCCGGCGCTCGGCTCGCCCCCTCCGTCGCTCTTTCGTGCCAAGTTGTCCCTCTGCATCTGAAACCAAGGTATTCAACAAGTTACCCAGGAGCTCATCAACAGCTTGACCATTCCACGGGTCTGCTTTCTATTCAGGAATCCCACAACGAGGTCTAACTGAGTCCCAAAGACCACTGGGGAACGGACTGTCCGCTCCCCTGCCCACGGCTACTCCGTCCCAGATGACCGCACAACCTCTGCCTACGCAGGATAAAATGTCCACAGATCAATCGTGGACTCCTAAACTCAGTCCGCCCGCTCCTAACTCTACACCTCCGGGCAGAGCAGCTCCGAGCCAAACGCGCACGTGCTTAGACAGATGCTCCACACAACATTATAGACGACCCGACAGCAATAACACCAAAAATGCTCCACAACAAAAATGACTCCGAACCAGAGACGGCAACAGCAAAAATAACCTGCGGGGAGGCAGGGGTGAGGCGAGGAGCCTCTACTGCAACCCCAGAAAAAAAAGGAGCCGAACGTCACGGCCCCTTATGAGACGGCAGCTCTGGCGCAAACACGCAGAGACGGCGCAAATACGAGAAGCTGCTACAAGACCTAAAACCTTCAAGATGCTGGGAATAAAGTGCCAGTCCCTTAGACTGGATGGGTAGAGAGCACAGCTGCCGGCACAGCCCAGGACAACGCCACAAACACCCCTGACCAGAAGCAGCCGAAAGGCAAGAACCCGCCACGCTTTCGGCTGCCGACACCAGAAAACCAGCGCCCAATCGGCGCTACGCCGATCGGCACCGGCGTTCCAGATGCCGGGATGGCACCCGAGATGCCTTTCGTGCCCCTCGAACGCAACGAGACCCCAGGATCGTCTGACAGGCGCAAGGCAGGCTTCCCGAACTACAGCACAACGCAGACGCAGGCTGGAGCTGCCCTGCCCGGCACACGCTGGCATCGCACGGTAAAGGTCCCCGGGCCCTTCACCCGCGCCAAGGGCACGGTTCCTGGACGGCCCTTGCCCTTAGCAGAGCTAAACCCCCCGTCCCTGCGATTCCCAGCCCCTTCCCAGCCCTCGCGCCTCCACTTAGCTTTCAGAGGGCCGAGGGACCGAACCCATCTTCAGCAGAGGAAAACGCCACGTGTGCCAACGGGCGTCTTCCCGCGTCGCCGGGTTCCTCTTCAGCGCCTGCAGAAACACGAGAAAGCACACGCTCGCTAAGCCGCGCCGACACACGGCGCCGCGGGGCAAACGCCGACCCCTTCCGCAACACCCACCTCCTGCTGAGTTCCAGGGCGGTCCGGTCAGCGTGTCGTGGCGCGGGCGCGGTCACAAACCCTCATCGCTTGTGACGCCTAAGACGGCGAGAAACAAAGAACTGTAGCTCTTTGAACGAAACCCTGGCCCCACGCTCCTCCTCGCCCCTACCACGGCTCCGTGCTCACCTTGCCAGAGGAGCTGCGCTGCCGATACCCAGCTTTCCACTTTGCTTCACGCCTAGAAAAGAGAGAAACGACCAAACTTAGCTAGAGCCACACAGCACAGCTTCCTGCTCCCACCACGCACAGACCCACTTGCTTCCGGCGCTCGGCTCGCCCCCTCCGTCGCTCTTTCGTGCCAAGTTGTCCCTCTGCATCTGAAACCAAGGTATTCAACAAGTTACCCAGGAGCTCATCAACAGCTTGACCATTCCACGGGTCTGCTTTCTATTCAGGAATCCCACAACGAGGTCTAACTGAGTCCCAAAGACCACTGGGGAACGGACTGTCCGCTCCCCTGCCCACGGCTACTCCGTCCCAGATGACCGCACAACTTCTGCCTACGCAGGATAAAATGTCCACAGATCAATCGTGGACTCCTAAACTCAGTCCGCCCGCTCCTAACTCTACACCTCCGGGCAGAGCAGCTCCGAGCCAAACGCGCACGTGCTTAGACAGATGCTCCACACAACATTATAGACGACCCGACAGCAATAACACCAAAAATGCTCCACAACAAAAATGACTCCGAACCAGAGACGGCAACAGCAAAAATAACCTGCGGGGAGGCAGGGGTGAGGCGAGGAGCCTCTACTGCAACCCCAGAAAAAAAAGGAGCCGAACGTCACGGCCCCTTATGAGACGGCAGCTCTGGCGCAAACACGCAGAGACGGCGCAAATACGAGAAGCTGCTACAAGACCTAAAACCTTCAAGATGCTGGGAATAAAGTGCCAGTCCCTTAGACTGGATGGGTAGAGAGCACAGCTGCCGGCACAGCCCAGGACAACGCCACAAACACCCCTGACCAGAAGCAGCCGAAAGGCAAGAACCCGCCACGCTTTCGGCTGCCGACACCAGAAAACCAGCGCCCAATCGGCGCTACGCCGATCGGCACCGGCGTTCCAGATGCCGGGATGGCACCCGAGATGCCTTTCGTGCCCCTCGAACGCAACGAGACCCCAGGATCGTCTGACAGGCGCAAGGCAGGCTTCCCGAACTACAGCACAACGCAGACGCAGGCTGGAGCTGCCCTGCCCGGCACACGCTGGCATCGCACGGTAAAGGTCCCCGGGCCCTTCACCCGCGCCAAGGGCACGGTTCCTGGACGGCCCTTGCCCTTAGCAGAGCTAAACCCCCCGTCCCTGCGATTCCCAGCCCCTTCCCAGCCCTCGCGCCTCCACTTAGCTTTCAGAGGGCCGAGGGACCGAACCCATCTTCAGCAGAGGAAAACGCCACGTGTGCCAACGGGCGTCTTCCCGCGTCGCCGGGTTCCTCTTCAGCGCCTGCAGAAACACGAGAAAGCACACGCTCGCTAAGCCGCGCCGGCACACGGCGCCGCGGGGCAAACGCCGACCCCTTCCGCAACACCCACCTCCTGCTGAGTTCCAGGGCGGTCCGGTCAGCGTGTCGTGGCGCGGGCGCGGTCACAAACCCTCATCGCTTGTGACGCCTAAGACGGCGAGAAACAAAGAACTGTAGCTCTTTGAACGAAACCCTGGCCCCACGCTCCTCCTCGCCCCTACCACGGCTCCGTGCTCACCTTGCCAGAGGAGCTGCGCTGCCGATACCCAGCTTTCCACTTTGCTTCACGCCTAGAAAAGAGAGAAACGACCAAACTTAGCTAGAGCCACACAGCACAGCTTCCTGCTCCCACCACGCACAGACCCACTTGCTTCCGGCGCTCGGCTCGCCCCCTCCGTCGCTCTTTCGTGCCAAGTTGTCCCTCTGCATCTGAAACCAAGGTATTCAACAAGTTACCCAGGAGCTCATCAACAGCTTGACCATTCCACGGGTCTGCTTTCTATTCAGGAATCCCACAACAAGGTCTAACTGAGTCCCAAAGACCACTGGGGAACGGACTGTCCGCTCCCCTGCCCACGGCTACTCCGTCCCAGATGACCGCACAACCTCTGCCTACGCAGGATAACATGTCCACAGATCAATCGTGGACTCCTAAACTCAGTCCGCCCGCTCCTAACTCTACACCTCCGGGCAGAGCAGCTCCGAGCCAAACGCGCACGTGCTTAGACAGATGCTCCACACAACATTATAGACGACCCGACAGCAATAACACCAAAAATGCTCCACAACAAAAATGACTCCGAACCAGAGACGGCAACAGCAAAAATAACCTGCGGGGAGGCAGGGGTGAGGCGAGGAGCCTCTACTGCAACCCCAGAAAAAAAAGGAGCCGAACGTCATGGCCCCTTATGAGACGGCAGCTCTGGCGCAAACACGCAGAGACGGCGCAAATACGAGAAGCTGCTACAAGACCTAAAACCTTCAAGATGCTGGGAATAAAGTGCCAGTCCCTTAGACTGGATGGGTAGAGAGCACAGCTGCCGGCACAGCCCAGGACAACGCCACAAACACCCCTGACCAGAAGCAGCCGAAAGGCAAGAACCCGCCACGCTTTCGGCTGCCGACACCAGAAAACCAGCGCCCAATCGGCGCTACGCCGATCGGCACCGGCGTTCCAGATGCCGGGATGGCACCCGAGATGCCTTTCGTGCCCCTCGAACGCAACGAGACCCCAGGATCGTCTGACAGGCGCAAGGCAGGCTTCCCGAACTACAGCACAACGCAGACGCAGGCTGGAGCTGCCCTGCCCGGCACACGCTGGCATCGCACGGTAAAGGTCCCCGGGCCCTTCACCCGCGCCAAGGGCACGGTTCCTGGACGGCCCTTGCCCTTAGCAGAGCTAAACCCCCCGTCCCTGCGATTCCCAGCCCCTTCCCAGCCCTCGCGCCTCCACTTAGCTTTCAGAGGGCCGAGGGACCGAACCCATCTTCAGCAGAGGAAAACGCCACGTGTGCCAACGGGCGTCTTCCCGCGTCGCCGGGTTCCTCTTCAGCGCCTGCAGAAACACGAGAAAGCACACGCTCGCTAAGCCGCGCCGGCACACGGCGCCGCGGGGCAAACGCCGACCCCTTCCGCAACACCCACCTCCTGCTGAGTTCCAGGGCGGTCCGGTCAGCGTGTCGTGGCGCGGGCGCGGTCACAAACCCTCATCGCTTGTGACGCCTAAGACGGCGAGAAACAAAGAACTGTAGCTCTTTGAACGAAACCCTGGCCCCACGCTCCTCCTCGCCCCTACCACGGCTCCGTGCTCACCTTGCCAGAGGAGCTGCGCTGCCGATACCCAGCTTTCCACTTTGCTTCACGCCTAGAAAAGAGAGAAACGACCAAACTTAGCTAGAGCCACACAGCACAGCTTCCTGCTCCCACCACGCACAGACCCACTTGCTTCCGGCGCTCGGCTCGCCTCCTCCGTCGCTCTTTCGTGCCAAGTTGTCCCTCTGCATCTGAAACCAAGGTATTCAACAAGTTACCCAGGAGCTCATCAACAGCTTGACCATTCCACAGGTCTGCTTTCTATTCAGGAATCCCACAACAAGGTCTAACTGAGTCCCAAAGACCACTGGGGAACGGACTGTCCGCTCCCCTGCCCACGGCTACTCCGTCCCAGATGACCGCACAACCTCTGCCTACGCAGGATAAAATGTCCACAGATCAATCGTGGACTCCTAAACTCAGTCCGCCCACTCCTAACTCTACACCTCCGGGCAGAGCAGCTCCGAGCCAAACGCGCACGTGCTTAGACAGATGCTCCACACAACATTATAGACGACCCGACAGCAATAACACCAAAAATGCTCCACAACAAAAATGACTCCGAACCAGAGACGGCAACAGCAAAAATAACCTGCGGGGAGGCAGGGGTGAGGCGAGGAGCCTCTACTGCAACCCCAGAAAAAAAAGGAGCCGAACGTCACGGCCCCTTATGAGACGGCAGCTCTGGCGCAAACACGCAGAGACGGCGCAAATACGAGAAGCTGCTACAAGACCTAAAACCTTCAAGATGCTGGGAATAAAGTGCCAGTCCCTTAGACTGGACGGGTAGAGAGCACAGCTGCCGGCACAGCCCAGGACAACGCCACAAACACCCCTGACCAGAAGCGGCCGAAAGGCAAGAACCCAGGCAGAGTTCCAGGGCGGTCCGGTCAGTGTGTCGTGGCGCGGGCACGGTCACAAACCCTCATCGCTTGTGACGCCTAAGACGGCGAGAAACAAAGAACTGTAGTGCTTGTTACAAACCATAAAGTTGCCACTTTCCCCTTCATCACCCACAATACAAAATCACATACACAATAATGAGCACTCATAATGGTTGTCCGTCGTAGTTCCCTAGCCATTGCTCTCCTTGACGGAGTTCTGGGAGTTAGATTTGAATGATCTACCAGGGGTCACCGCATTCTGCAAAGTTTCTGTGGACAACACACTGTTCTGTGGGTGATCAGGGGGGCCATGAGCCACCCTGTAGCTTGAAAGACACTCTGCGTTATGGTCCTGCTGCTTCCTTCAGAAATGCTAAAACCACCTACAGATACGAGATGCTCATCCTAACCCCTGGTAGATAACCTGAGCATCCTAGGAGGAGAGATTATATCAGCAACTTGTTACACACCAATACAAACCAAGAATTAACACCCCATCTTCATTGCAATCAGGAATTTAGAGAAAATGCCAAGTACCAGGAATTGATTCAATAAATGAAAAATAGTTACAAACATACTTTCAACTACATCTGCTATTGAAACTTTTCTGATCCTGAAGGTCCTACCTCAAACAGACATCTCCACTTCTCCAAACACACCCACCCATGTAGCTTAAACAGCTCAAAAGCTGCTGACTGCTAAAGGAGCAGCAGAGAACCAGCACCCAAGCAGCCCAGGAGCAGAATGAGCTTCCCTACCTAGGGACTGGGGCTCAAATACCCTGAGGCCCGCCCACCCCTTCCCACAATCCCCTGGGAAAGGGGAGGGGTCAATCACCCCAGGCCCCACCCACCACCCTTATCAAATCACCTGGACCCTCACTGGAAGTGATAGCACCTGCACTCCTGTCGGGCTCTGTCAGACACTGTTGGTTTTTGTGAAGCCCTGTGAGACCTCTTTGGGGTCTGTCAGGCTCTATCAAGTTTTGATGGGGTCTGTAGGGCTCTGTGGAGACCTGTTGGGGTCTGCTGAGCCCTGTCAAGATTTCTCAGGCTCTGTTGAGACCCCCAGGGCTCTGTCATACACACTGATGCTCTATCAGGAACTGACAAGATTTGTCAGGCCCTGACAGGTCCTGTTGGGATCTGTCAAGCTTTGTCAGGCTCTGTGAGGATCTGTCAAGCTCTCTCAGGCCCTGCCTGGCTCTGTTGGTCTTTCTTGAGCTTTGTCTGCCCCTGTCATGCCCTGTCGGGTACATGGCTCGGCAGCGGAGGGGAAGGAGTTGTAGGTCTGTAGGCCACACCCCCTGCAGGGAGCCCACCAATGGGGGTGGAAGTGTGGGTCAAGTGGGAGGAGCCCAGCTGGGAGGGTGGGGTGCTTGGAAAGGGGGTGGGCCTGGTTGGGGCACACCCCTTCAAGAAGGCACATTGGGGAGAGCTTGGGAGGGAGGTGGGGTTGGCAGTGGCCCTGCCCACATCTTCAGCCCCACCCTCAACCCTAAACCCCACCCCCAAATCCTTCACTGGAAATGGAACAAACCACATGCTTAAGGTTTTTTTACATTATTTAATTTTATTGGGTGAGAATTGGCCCCAAAAGCAGGTTAAAAATCCCCCAACATGGCCCTGGGGGAGCAATGTCAGGATGGCAGCGGCACAGCGCTGATCTTTTCCAAGATGGCCATCAGGGGTAAACAGAGTCACAGGCCCCACCACCCACCTTGGGCCCCACCCCAGAATGGCTGCCCTAGGCAGGCCCCGCCCACCTCAGCCCCACCCTTCCAGCACAGGCTTAGCAGCCATGACAGTCATGGCCCCGCCCACCAGCAGGGACACAGCAGCCGAGATGGCCACGCCCATCAGGGCAGCCATCTTCTTCCCATGGGCAGGGTGCAGGGCCACAGGGCCAGCCAATGGGAGCAGCCAATACAGCCGGGAGCTGCCGCCTGAGCACGGCGCAGACCTACAGCCCCTCCGGCAGTGCCAGCATGGCTGCCAGCCCTCCCCCCCGCCCCAACCATCTTGGATTCCAAGCAGGGTGGAGCCCAGCAGCCATGCTGTCCTCATTTTGTTGTGCACAGGGCCCCGTGCAGCATCGTAACCCAGGACATCTGGTGGGGTGAGGGGACCCAGGAATGTCGATCTATGGGCGGAATGCAGAAGCTGTGGGATGCTACATATCAGTGGGGCAGAGTGCTGAAAGTATATGGTGCTGCAGAGCAGTGCTGTGGATGTATAGGGCAGACCAGATGTGTGGGGCACTGTGGGGCACTGCTGTGGGTCTATGGGGCAGGGTACAGGAGCTACAGTGTGCTATAGGGCAGAACTGCTGGCCTATGGGCTAGTGGGAAGAAGCTATGGTGTTTTCTGGGACAGTGTTGTTGATCTATAGGGCAGAGGAACTATGGGGTGCTGTAGGGTTACACTGTGGGTCTATAGGGCAGAGTGAACAAGATATGGGGTGCTGTGGGACAGCACTGTGTGTCTACAGGGCAGAGTGGAGATACAGGGTGCTGTGGAGCAGTGCTGTCCATTTATGTGGCAGAGTAAAAGCAGCTATGGGGTGCAGTGACTCTATAGGGCAGAGGGGCTATGAGCTGCTGTGGGTCACTGTGTGGGTCACTCACCTGTAGGGGGTTCACCCTCTTCAGGGGTGTTTCACCCCACAACCACCCCATTGACCCCACAGCCCCCTGACCCCCACACCGCCCCATAGACCCTTGTGACCCACCCATAGTGGGCAGTGCAGGCGTAGTCAGGAGGGAAGGGTGGTCAGGTGGACAGAGGTGTAGGGTGCTGTGGGGCAGCACTTTGCACCAATGGGGCAGAACGCAGCACCTACAGGCTGCTGTGGGGCAGCTCTCTGGGTCTAAGGGACAGAGTAGAGTCCTGTGGGGCAGCACTGTGGGTCTATGGGGAAGAGTAGAGTCACTATGGGGTACTGTGGGGCACTCCTGTGGATGTATGGGGCAGAGTACAGGAGCTATATGGTGCTGTTGGGCAGTACTGGGCATCTACAGAGCAGAGTGCAGGAGCCATGGGGTGCTGTGGGGCACTCCTGTGGATATATGGGGCAGAGTACAGGAGTTATACGGTGCTGTGGGGCAGTACTGGGCATCCATGGGGCAGAGTGCAGGAGCAATGGGGAGTTGTGAGGCAGTGTTGTGGGTCTATGGGGCAGTGTAGGAGCTATGGGGCATTGTGGGGCAGTACAGTGGGTCTATAGGCCAGATGAGCTATAGGGTGCTGTGGGACAGCACTGTGGATCTGTGGGGCAGAGTACAGGAGCTATAGGGTGCTGTAGGGCAGCACTCTGCACCCATGGGGCAGAGTGGAAGACATATGAGGTACTCTGTGGCACTGCTGTAGACATATGGGGCAGAGTGGAGAAGCCATGGGGTGCTGTGGGATAGCAAGCAGGAGCTATAGGGTGCTGTGGGGCAGTGTTGTGGATCCATACGGCAGAGTGGAGGTGCTATGGGGCACTGTGGGTCAGCGTGTGGTTCACTCACCTGCAGGGCGTTCAGCCTCTTCAGGGGTGTTTCACCCCACAACAACCCCATAGACTCCACAGCCCCCCTGACCCCTACACCGCCCCATAGACCCTTGTGATCCACCCCCCCGCCCCATCCCCGCCATGGTGTGCAGTGGAGATGTGGCCAGCCGGAGGAGGTGGCGGGGGGTCTCACGGTCAGCAGGAGTGCAGTGGGAGGGCACGCGGTCAGCCGGGGGGCCAGGGGGCCACAGTCAGCCGGAGTTGGGGTGGGCACGCGGTCAGCCGGAGTTGGGGGGGGGGGTGTCCATCAGCCGGGGGGGGGGGAGGGGGGGGCACGCGGCCAGCCAGAGTTGGGGAGGCGGTCAGCCGGAGCGGGGGGCGTGGTCAGCCGGAGGGGGCGTGGCCAGGCTGCCTTCACTGTTCTCTGCGCAGGAGCTGCAGTGGGAAAGGGAAGGAAAGGGCCGTTATTTGTGTCACAGTCCTGGGAAACAGCCCCAAATCCCCCCGCTTCAACATTAACCGAGTGAGCAAATTAACTGCCAAAAAAATGGATCTTGAAAGCTTCTTTGAGCACAAATTATCCTAAAAACAGCCCCAAAATGAAGTAAATTGAATTTGAGATCAAATAGCCTTAAAAATATCAAAAACCCGCCCAAATATGGTCCCTCACAGCTTTATATAATAAGATATATATGTAAAAATAGATTAGATACATTACATAGTAATTATATATATTTATATAATATATATTAATATCTAATGAATATCATTATTACAATAGTATGTTATAGATATCATCATTATATTATGCCATTATATATTAATTATAAATTACATTAAATAATATCAACGAATATTAGTTGATCAGTTAATTATATCAGATTATATATTATATATATTTCTACTACTCATCATATTATATCATTTATAGTAGTATATTACTATATTGATTTTATCTATATATTTAATATTAAATTAAAATTAATTTTAATAATTTAAATTAAATTAAAATATATAAATAATTTTTAAAATACAATGTAAACGATTAAGTGGGTTTAGGGAGGCGGCGACCAATCAGCGCCTTTCTCTCCTCAGAGGCAGCGACCAATCAGCGCCTTTCTCTCCTCAGAGGCAGCGACCAATCAGCGCCTTTCTCCCCTCAGACGCAGCGACCCATCAGCGCCTTTCTCTCCCTTGGAGACAGTCGAGCGGGGCTGAGCCGGGGGAGGCTTTCCCGCCAGACGGCACCGGCCAATCAGCGAGCGTCTCCTCGGCCCCCTCAGCGTGAGGGGAGAACGGGACGGGGGAGACAAAATGGCGGCGGGTTAAAAAAGCCGAATATGTTCCCGCTTAAATATTAATTCAGTAAATTATAAATAAATAGATAGATTTTTTAAAGCTTTTTTTGGGGCACAAATCAGCACCAGATCTGGGACCCCCAGCTCTAGACACGTTCAATAAAGTGAATTCAGCCCTAAAACCCCCTCAGAAAGCAACGAAATGCCCCTCCCGAGTTTAAACACAATAACTTACACACTTATTTCAACAACTATTGAAATTATTTTAACAATTAATAATTTAAATAATTAAGCGGCTTTAGGAGCCTCAGAACTGCCCAAAATGCTCAAAAAACCCCTCATAAAACCTCAAAAAGCCCCGTTTAAATATAATAATTTAAATTAATAAGCGGTTAAAAGGAAAAAACGGATTTGGACTCGCAATCCTGGGAAACAGCCCCAAATCTCCCCCCGGGATTTAAATATTAATCTATTGTATAAATTCTTATCAATAAGTAGATTCAAAAAACTTTAAAGTCGCAAATCGGCCCCTCAAACTTTAAATGCATTAAATAAACCTTTTTAGAAGCCGATTTAGACCCAAACGGCCCCAAAGTGGGGCCAGCGTCTTCAAGGGGCCTCGAACCGCCCGCACAGCAGCTCAGTGAAATGAAACCGCGAAAACCGCCGTTGAAGTGCCAGAGTTTAAATAAATCGGCGTTTTTTAAAAGCCGAATTGGGCTGTAAAACCCCTTCTTTCTTCCTTTCTTTCTATCTTTCTTTCTTTCTGTCTTTCTTTCATTTTAATTTTTTTCTTTCTTTCTTTTCTCTTTCTCTCTTCTTTCTATCTTTCTTTTTTCTATCTTTCTTTTTTTTTTTTAGTTTCTTTCTTTCTTTCCTTCTTTCTTTCTTTTTTCTTTCTTTTGTATTTTTTCCTTTTTTCTTTCTTTCTTTCTTCTTTCTTTCTTTCTTCTTTCTTCTTTCTTTCTTCTTTCATTCTTCTTTCTTTCTTTCTTTCTTTCTTTCTTTCTTTCTTTCCTACTTTCTTTCTTCCTTTCTTGCCTAATTTCTTTCCTACTCTCTATATTTCTTTCTTTCTTTCTTCTTTCTCTCTTTCTTTCTATTTCTTTTTTAATTTCTTACTTTCTTTTTCTTTCTTTCTTTTACCTTTCGTCTTTCTTTCTTTTTTCTTTCTTTCTTTTTACTTTCTTTCCTCCTTATTTCTTTCTTTCTTACTTTCTTTCTTTCTTTCTTTTTTAATTTCTAACATTCTTTATTTTTTCTTTTTTTCTTTTTCCTTTCTTTCGTCTTTCTTTCTTTCTTTTTTTCTTTCTTTCATCTTTCTTTCTTTCTTTTTTCTTTCTTTCCTCTTTCTTTCTTTATTCTATTTCTTTCTTTTTTTTAAATTTCTTCCTTTCTTTCTTTTTTTTCTTTCTTCTTTCTTTCTCTCTTTCTTTCTTTTTTTCTTTATTTCTTTGTTTCTTTCCTTTTTCTTTCTTCTTTCTTTCTTTTTTCTTTTTTTCTTCTTTTTTTCTTCTTTCATTATTTATTCTTTCTTCTTTCTATTTTGTTTCTTTCTTTCTTTCTTTCTTTCTTTCTTTCTTTCTTTCTTTCTTTCTTCTTTCTTTCTTCTTTCCTTCTTCTTTCTTTCTTCTTTCTTTCTTTCTTTCTTTCCTCTTTCTTTCTTCTTTCTTTCTTTCTTCTTTCTTATATCTTTCTTTTTTTCTTCTTTCTCTCTTCCTTCTTTCTTCTTTCTTTCTTTCTTCTTTCTTTCTTCTTTCTTTCTTCTTTCTTTCTTCCTTCTTTCCATCTTTCTTTCTTTCTTTCTTCTTTCTTTCTTCTTTCCTTCTTCTTTCTTTCTTCTTACTTTCTTTCCTCTTTCTTTCTTACTTCTTTCTTTCTTACTTCTTTCTTATTTCTTTCTTCATTAATCTTTCTTTCTTCTTTCTTTCTTCTCTCTTTCTTTCTTTCTTCTTTCTTTCTTCTCTCTTTCTTCTTTCTTCTTTCTTTCTTCTTTCTTTCTGCTTTCTTTCTTCTTTCTTTCTTTCTGCTTTCTTTCTTCTTTCTCTCTGTCTTCTTTCTTTCTTCTTTCTTTCTTCTTTCTTTCTTCTTTCATTTTTCTTTCTTTCTTCTTTCTTTCTTACTTCTTTCTTTCTTCCTTCTTTCTTATTTCTTCTTTCTTCTTTCTTTCTTCTTTCTCTCTTCTTTCTTTATTCTTTTATTCTTCTTTCTTTCTTCTTCCCCTCTGCCTTCTTTCTCTCTTCTTTCTTTCTACTTTCTTTCTTCTTTCTTTCTCCTTTCTTTCTTCTTTCTTCTTTCTTTCTTCTTTCTTTCTTCTTTCATTTTTCTTTCTTTCTTCTTTCTTTCTTACTTCTTTCTTTCTTCCTTCTTTCTTATTTCTTTCTTCTTTCTTCTTTCTTTCTTCTTTCTCTCTTCTTTCTTTATTCTTTTATTCTTCTTTCTTTCTTCTTCCCCTCTGCCTTCTTTCTCTCTTCTTTCTTTCTACTTTCTTTCTTCTTTCTTTCTCCTTTCTTTCTTCTTTCTTCTTTCTTTCTTCTTTCTTTCTTCTTTCATTTTTCTTTCTTTCTTCTTTCTTTCTTACTTCTTTCTTTCTTCCTTCTTTCTTATTTCTTTCTTCTTTCTTCTTTCTTTCTTCTTTCTCTCTTCTTTCTTTATTCTTTTATTCTTCTTTCTTTCTTCTTCCCCTCTGCCTTCTTTCTCTCTTCTTTCTTTCTACTTTCTTTCTTCTTTCTTTCTCCTTTCTTTCTTCTTTCTTTCTTCTTTCTTTCTTCTTTCTTTCTTTCTTCTTTCTTTCTTACTTCTTTCTTTCTTATTTCTTTCTAATTTCTTTCTTCTTTCTTCTTTCTTCTTTCTTTCTTCTTTCTTTATTCTTTCTTTCTTCTTTCTTTCTTCTTCCCCTCTTCCTTCTTTCTCTCTTCTTTCTTTCTTCTTTCTTTCTTCTTTCTTTCTTCTTTCTTTCTTCTTTCTTTCTTCTTTCTTTCTTCTTTCTTTCTTCTTTTTTTCTTCTTTCTTTCTTCTTTATTTCTTTCTTCTTAATTTCTTTCTTTCATTCTTCTTTCTTTGTTCTTTCTTTGTTCTTTCTTTCTTCTTTCTTTCTTCTTTCTTTCTTCTTTTTTTCTTTCTTCTTTCTTTCTTCTTTCTTCTTTCTTTCTTTCTTCTTTCTTTCTTCTTTCTTTCTGCTTTCTTTCTTCTTTCTTTCTTCTTTCTTTCTTCTTTCTTTCTTCTTTCTTTCTTCTTTCTTTCTTCTTTCTTTCTTTCTTCTTAATTTCTTTCTTTCATTCTTCTTTCTTTCTTCTTTCTTTCTTCTTTCTTTCTTCTTTCTTTCTTCTTTCTTTCTTTCTTCTTTCTTTTTTCTTTCTTCTTTCTTTCTTTCTTTCTTCTTTCTTTCTTCTTTCTTTCTTACTTCTTTCTTCTTTCTTTCTTTCTTCTTTCTTCTTTCTTTCTTCTTTCTTTATTCTTTCTTTCTTCTTTCTTTCTTCTTTCTTTCTTACTTATTTCTTTCTTTCTTCTTTCTTTCTTCTTTCTACTTTCTTTCTTCTTTCTTTCTTCTTTCTTTCTTCTTTATTTCTTACTTCTTTCTTCTTTCTTCGTTTCTCCTTTCTTTCTTCCTTCTTTCTTCCTTCTTTCTTCTTTCTTTCTTCTTTCTGCTTTCTTTCTTCTTTCTTTCTTCTTTCTTTTTTCTTTCTTTCCTCTTTCTTTCTTCTTTCTTTCTTTCTTCCTTCTTTCTTCTTTCTTTCTTCTTTCTTCTTTTTTCTTCTTTCTTCTTTCTTCTTTCTGCTTTCTTTCTTTTTCCTTTCTTTCTTTCTTCTTTCTTTCGTCTTTATTTTTCTTTCTTCATTCTTCTTTCTTTCTTCTTTCTTTCTTTTTGTTTCTTCTTTCTTTCTTCTTTCTTTCTTTCTTCTTTCATTCTTCTTTCTTTCTTCTTTCTTTCTTAGTTCTTTCTTACTTCTTTCTTCTTTCTTTCTTCTTTCTTTATTCTTCCTTTCTTCTTCCTTTCTTCTTCCTTTCTTTCTTCTTTCTTTCTTCTTTCTTTCTTACTTCTTACTTCTTTTTTCTTACTTCTTTCTTTCTTCTTTCTTCTGTCTTTCTAATTTCTTTCTTTCTTTTTTCTTTCTTTTTTCTTCTTTCCTTCTTCTTTCTTTCGTCTTTCTTTCTTCTTTCTCTCTTTCTTCTTTCTTTCTTCTTTCTTTCCTCTTTCTTTATTCTTTATTTCTTCTTCCTTTCTTCCTTCTTTCTCTCTTCTTTCTTTCTTTCTTCTTTCTCTTTCTTTCTTTTTTCTTTCTTCTTTCTTTCTTCTTTCTTTCTTACTTCTTTCTTACTTCTTTCTTATTTCTTTCTTCTTTCTTCTTTCTTTCTTTTTCTTTCTTCTTTCTTTCTTCTTTCTTTCTTCTTTCCTTCTTTCTTCTTTCTTTCTTCTTTCTTTCTTCTTTCTTCTTTCTTCTTTCTTTCATCTTTCTTTATTTCTTTCTTCTTTCTTTCTTTCTTCTTTCTTTAATCTTTCTTTCTTCTTTCTTTCTTCTTTCTTTCTTTCTTCTTTCTTTCTTCTTTCTTTCGTCTTTTTTTCTTATTATTTCTTCTTCGTTTCTTTCTTCATTCTTTCTTTCTTCTTTCTTTCTTCTTCCTTTTTTCCTTCTTTCTCTCTTCTTTCTTTCTTTCTTCTTTCTTCTTTCTTCTTTCTTTCTTCTTTCTTTCTTCCTTCTTTCTTCTTTCTTTCTTCTTTCTTTCCCCTTTCTTCCTTTCTTCTTAATTTCTTTCTTTCATTCTTCTTTCTTTCTTCTGTCTTTCTTCTTTCTCTCTTCTTTCTTTCTTCTTTCTTCTTTCTTTCTTCTTTCTTTCTTCCTTCTTTCTTCTTTCTTTCTTCTTTCTTTCTTCTTTCTTCCTTTATTCTTAATTTCTTTCTTTCATTCTTCTTTCTTTCTTTCTTCTTTCTTTCTTTCTTTCTTCTTTCTTTCTTCTTTCTTTCTTCCTTCTTTCTTCTTTCTTTCTTCCTTCTTTCTTCTTTCTTCCTTTCCTCATACTTTCTTTCATCTTTCTTTCTTTCTTCGTTCTTTCTTTCTTCTTTCTTTCTTCATTCTTTCTTCTTTCTTCTTTCATTCTTTCTTCTTACTTTCTTCTTTCTTTCTTCTTTCTTTCTTTCTTCTTTTTCTTTTTTCTTTCTTCTTTCTTCTTTCTTTCCTCTTTCTTTCTTACTTCGTTCTTTCTTACTTCTTTCTTTCTTATTTCTTTCTTCTTTCTTCTTTCTTTCTGCTTTCTTTCTGCTTTCTTTCTGCTTTCTTTATTCTTTCCCTATGTCTTCTTTCTTTCTTCTTTCTTTCTTCTCTCTTTCTTTCTTTCTTCTTTCTTTCTTCTTTCTTTCTTCTTTCTTCTTTCTTTCTTCTCTCTTTCTGCTTTCTTTCTGCTTTCTTTCTTCTTTCCCTCTGTCTTCTTTCTTTCTTCTTTCTCTCTTCTTTCCTTCTTCTTTCTTTCTTCTTTCTTTCGTCATTCTTCTTCTTTCTTTATCCTTTCTTTCTTCTTTCTTTCTTCTTTCTTTCTTACTTCTTTCTTTCTTCCTTCTTTCTTTTTTCTTTCTTCTTTCTTTCTTCTTTCTTTCTCCTTTCTTCTTCCTTTCTTCCTTCATTCTCTCTTCTTTCTTTCTTTCTTCTTTCTTCTTTCTTTCTTCTTTCTTTCTTCTTTCTTTCTTCTTTCTTTCTTCTTTCTTTCTTCATTCTTTCTTCATTCTTTCTTCATTCTTTCTTCTTTCTTTATTCTTCCTTTCTTCTTCCTTTTTTCTTCCTTTCTTTCTTCTTTCTTTCTTCTTTATTTCTTACTTCTTTCTTAAAACTTATTTCTTTCTTTCTTACTTATTACTTCTTTTTTCTTACTACTTTCTTTCGTCTTTCTTCTTTCTAATTTCTTTCTGTCTTTCTTCTTTCTTTCTTTCTTCTTTCCTTCTTCTTTCTTTCGTCTTTCCTTCTTCTTTCTCTCTTTCTTCTTTCTTTCTTCTTTCTTTCCTCTTTCTTTCTTTATTCTTTCTTTCTTCTTCCTTTCTTCCTTCTTTCTCTTTTCTTTCTTTCTTTCTTCTTTCTTCTTTCTTTCTTCTTTCTTTCTTCTTTCTTTCTTCTTTCTTTGTTCTTTCTTTGTTATTTCTTCTTTCTTTCTTACTTCTTTCTTTCTTACTTCTTTCTTATTTCTTTCTTCTTTCTTCTTTCTTTCTTCTTTCTTCTTTCTTCTTTCTTCTTTCTTTCTTCTTTCTTCTTTCTTCTTTCTTCTTTCTTTCTTTCTTCTTTCTTTCTTCTTTCTCTCTTTCTTCTTTCTTTCTTCTATCTTTCCTCTTTCTTTCTTTCTTCTTTCTTTCTTCTTCTTTCTTCTTTTTTTCTTTTTATTTCTTCTTCGTTTCTTTTTTCTTTTATTCTTTCTTCTTTCTTTCTTCTTCCTTTTTTCCTTCTTTCTCTGTTCTTTCTTTCTTTCTTCTTTCTTCTTTCTTTCTTCTTTCTTTCTTCCTTCTTTCTTCTTTCTTTCTTCTTTCTTTCTTCTTTCTTCCTTTCTTCTTAATTTCTTTCTTTCATTCTTCTTTCTTTCTTCTGTCTTTCTTCTTTCTTTCTTTCTTATTTCTTTCTTTCTTTCTTCTTTATTTCTTCTTTCTTTCTTCTTTCTTTCCTCCTTATTTCTTCTTTCTTTCTTCTTTCTTTCTTCTTTCTTTCTTCTTTCTTTTTTCTTTCTTCTTCCTTTCTTTCTTCTTTCTCCTTTCTTTATTACTTCTCTCTTACTTCTTTCTTTCTTCTTCTTACTTCTTTCTTACTTCTTTCTTTCTTCTTTCTTCTTTCTTTCTTACTTCTTTCTTTCTTACTTCTTTCTTCTTTCTTTCTGCTTTCTTCTTTCTTTCTTTCTTCTTTCTTTCAACTTTCTTTCTTTCTTCTTTCTTTCTTCTTTCTTTCTTCTTTCTTTCTTTCTTCTTTCTTTCTTACTTCTTTCTTATTTCTTTCTTCTTTCTTCTTTCTTTCTTTTTTTTTTCTTTCTTCTTTCTTACTTCTTTCTTTCTTCTTTCTTTCTTCTTTCTTCTTTCTTTCTTACTTCTTTTTTTCTTACTTCTTTCTTATTTCTTTCTTCTTTCTTCTTTCTTTATTTTTCTTTCTTCTTTCTTTCTTCTTTCTTTCTTTCTTTCACCTTGTTTTCTTCTTTCTTTCTTCTTTCTCTCTTTCTTCTTTCTTTCTTCTTTCTCTCTTTCTTCTTTCTTTCCTCTTTCTTTCTTTCTTCTTTCTTTCTTCTTTCTTTCTTCTTTTTTTCTTTTTATTTCTTCTTCGTTTCTTTCTTCATTCTTTCTTTCTTCTTCCTTTCTTCCTTCTTTCTCTCTTCTTTCTTTCTTCTTTCTTCTTTCTTTCTGCTTTCTTTCTTCTTTCTTTCTTTCTTTCTTCTTTCTCTCTTCTTTCTCTCTTTCTTCTTTCTTTATTCTTTCTTTCCTCTTTCTTTCTTATTTCTTTCTTCTTTCTTAATTATTTTTTTCTTTTTATTTCTTCTTCGTTTCTTTCTTCATTCTTCCTTTCTTCCTTCTTTCTTCTTTCTTTCTTCTTTCTTTTTTCTTTCTTTCTTCTTTCTTCTTTCTTTCTTCTTTCTTTCTTTCTTCTTTCTTTCTTTCTTCTTTCATTCTTCTTTCTTTCTTCTTTCTTTCTTAGTTCTTTCCTACCTCTTTCTTTCTTCTTTCTTTCTTCTTTCTTTATTCTTACTTTCTTCTTTCTTTCTTCTTTCTTTCTTACTTCTTTCTTACAACTTATTTCTTTCTTTCTTACTTCTTTCTTTTTCTTTCTTACTTCTTTCTTTCTTCTTTCTTCTTTCTTCCTTTCTTCATTCTTTCTTTCTTCTTTCTTTCTTCTTTCTTCATTCTTTCTTTCTTCTTTCTTTCTTTCTTCTTCATTCTTTCTTTCTTCTTTCTTTCTTCCTTCTTTCTCTCTTTTTTCTTTCTTTCTTCTTTCTTCTTTCTTTCTTCTTTCTTTCTTCTTTCTTTCTTCTTTCTTTTTCACTTCTTTCTTCTTACTTCTTTCTCCTTCTTTATTCTTTCTTTCTTCTTTTTCTTTCTTTCTTACTTCTTTCTTTCTTACTTCTTTCTTCTTCCTTTCTCTTCCTTTCTTCTTCTTTCTTTCTTACATCTTTCTTATATCTTTCTTCTTTCTTTCTTACTTTCTACTTTCTTTCTTACTTCTTTCTTCTTTCTTTCTTTCTTCTTTCTTTCTTCCTTCTTTCTTCTTTCTTTCTTCTTTCTTTCTTCTTTCTTTCTTCTTTCTTTCTTAGTTCTTTCTTACTTCTTTCTTTCTTAATTCTTTCTTCTTTCTTTCTTCTTTCTTTCTTTTTTCTTTCTTCTTTCTTTCTTCTTTATTTCTTCTTTCTTTCTTCTTAATTTCTTCTTTCTTCTTCCTTTATTCTTTCTTTTTTCTTTTTTCTTTCCTTCTGCTTTCTTTCTTCTTTCTTTCTTTCTTCTTTCTTTCTTTCTTCTTTCCTCTTTCTTTCGTCTTTCTTTCTTCTTTCTTTTTCTTTCTCTCTTTCTTCTTTCTTTCCTCTTTCTTTCTTTCTTCTTCCTTTCTTCTTTCTTTCTTCTTTATTTCTTTCTTCTTAATTTCTTTCTTTCATTATTCTTTCTTTCATCTTTCTTTCTTCTTTCTTTCTTCTTTCTTTCTTTCTTCTTTCTTTCTTCTTTCTTTATTTCTTCTTTCTTTCTTCTTCTTACTTCTTTCTTCTTTCCTTCTTCTTTCTTTCTTCCTTCTTTCTTCTTTCTTTCTTCTTTCTTTCTTCTTTCTTTCTTTTTTCTTTCTTCTTTCTTTCTTCTATCTTTCCTCTTTCTTTCTTTCTTCTTTCTTTCTTCTTTCTTTCTTCTTCCTTTCTTCCTTCTTTCTCTCTTCTTCTTTCTTCTTTATTTCTTTCTTCTTTCTTTCTTCTATCTTTCTTTCTTCTTTCTTTCTTTCTTCTTTAATTCTTCTTTCTTTCTTCTTCCTTTCTTTCTTCTTTCTTTCTTCTTTATTCTTACTTCTTTCTTACAACTTCTTTCTTTCTTTCTTACTTCTTTCTTCTTTCTTTGTTCTTTCTTTCTTCTTTCTTTCTTCTTTCTTTCGTCTTTCCTTCTTCTTTCTTTCTTCATTCTTCTTCCTTTCTTTCTTCTTTCTTTCTTCTTTCTTTCTTCTTTCTTTCTTCTTTCTTTCTTCTTTCTTTCTTCTTTCTTAATTCTTTCTTACTTCTTTCTTACTTCTTCTTTGTTATTTCTTTCTTTCTTGTTTCTTTCTACTTTCTTTCTTCTGTCTTTCTTCATTCTTTCTTCTTTCTTTCTTACTTCTTTCTTACTTCTTTCTTACTTCTATGTTTCTTCTTTCTTTTTTCTTTCTTCCTTCTTCTTCTTTCTTTCTTTCTTCTTGCATTCTTTCTTTTTTCTTTGTTTCTTCTTTCTTTCTCCTTTCCTTCTTCTTTCTTTCTTCTTCTTTCTTTCTTTTCCTTTCTTCTTTCTTTTTTCTTCTTTCTTATATCTTTCTTTCTTCTTATTTCTTTTTCTTTCTTTCTTCTTTCTTTCTTTCTTCTTTATTTCTTATTTCGTTGTTTCTTCTTTCTTTCTTCTTTCATTTTTCTTTCTTCCTTCTTTCTTACTTCTTTCTTTCTTACTTCTTTCTTTCTTACTTCTTTCCTATTTCTTTCTTCATTCTTCTTTCTTTCTTTTTCTTTCTTCTTTCTTCTTTCCTTCTTCTTTCTTTCTGCTTTCTTTCTTCTTTCTTTCTTCTTTCTTTCTACTTTCTTTCTTCTTTCTTTCTTTCTTCTTTCTTTGTTCTTTCTTTCCTATTTCTTTCTTTCTTCTTTCTTCTTAATTCTTTCTTACTTCTTTCTTTCTTCTTTCTTTCTCTTTCTTTCTTCCTTCTTTCTTATTTTTATCTTCTTTCTTCTTTCTTTCTTCTTTCTTTCTTCTTTCTTTCTTCTTTCTTCTTTCTTTCTCTTTCTTTCTTAATTCTTTCTTTCTTAATTCTTTCTTTCTTCTTTCTTTCTTCTTTCTTTCTTCTTTCTTCTTTTTCTTTCTTCTTTCTTTCTTCTTTCTTTCTTCTTTCTTTCTTTCTTCTTTCTTTATTTCTTTCTTCTTTATTCTTATTTTCTTTTTTTTTCTTTCTTTATCTTTCTGCTTTCTTTCTTCTTTCTTACTTTCTTTCTTCCTTCTTTCTTCTTTCTCTCTTCTTCTTTCTTTCTTCTTTCTTTCTTTTTCTTTCATTCTTCTTCCTTACTTCTTTCTTTCTTACTTCTTTCTTACTTCTTTCTTTCTTCTTTCTTCTTCTTTCTTTATTCTTACTTTCTTCTTCCATTCTTCTTCCTTTCTTTCTTCTTTCTTTCTCGTTCTTTCTTTCTTCTTTCTTTCTTTCTTATTTCATTCTTCTTTCTTTCTTCTTTCTTTCTTAGTTATTTTTTACTTCTTTCTTTCTTCTTTATTTCTTCTTCTTTATTCTTCCTTTATTCTTCCTTCTTCTTCCTTTCCTTCTTCTTTCTTTCTTACTTTTTTCTTACAACTTCTTCTTTCTTTCTTACTTCTTACTTGTTTTTTCTTACTTCTTTCTTTCTTCTTTCTTCTTTCTTTCTTCTTCCTTTCTTCCTTCTCTCTTCTTTCTTTCTTTCTTCTTTTTTCTTTCTTTCATTTTTCTTTCTTCTTTCTTTCTTTCTTCTTTCTTCCTTTCTTTCTTCCTTCTTTCTTCGTTCTTCTTTCTTTCTTCTTTCTTTCTTTCTTCTTTCTTTCTTCTTTCTTTCTTACTTCTTTCTTCTTTCTTTCTTCTTTCTTTCTACGTTCTTTCTTCTTTCTTTCTTCTTTCTTTCTTCTTTCTTATTTCTTTCTTTTTTCTTTCTTCTTTCTTTCTTCTTTCTTTCTTCTTTCTTTCTTCTTTCTTTCTTTCTTCTTTCTTTCTTCTTTCTTTCTTCTTTATTTTTCTTCTTTATCTTTTTCTACTTTCTTTCTTCTTTCTTTCTTCTTTCCTTCTTCTTTCATTTTTTCTTCTTTCTTTCTTCCTTCTTTCTTCATTCTTTCTTCTTTCTTTCTTCTTTCTTTCTTCTTTCTTTCTTCTTTCTTATTTCTTTCTTTTTTCTTTCTTCTTTCTTTCTTCTTTCTTCTTTCTTCTTTCTTTCTTCTGTCTTTCTTTCTTCTTTATTTCTTCTTTCATTCTTGTTCCTTTCTTCTTTCTTTCTTCTTTGTTTATTCTTTCTTTATTCTTCCTTTCTTCTTCCTTTCTTCTTCCTTTCTTTCTTCCTTCTTTCTTACTTCTTTCTTACAACTTCTTTCTTTCTTTCTTACTTCTTACTTCTTTCTTTCTTCTTTCTTCTTTCTTCCCTCTTTCTTATTTTTTCTTCTTTTTTTCTTCTTTCTTTCTTCTTTCTTTAGTCTTTCTTTCTTCTTTTTTTCTTCTTTCTTTCCTTCTTCTTTCTTTCTTCTGTCTTTCTTTCTTCTTTCTTTCTTCTTTCTTTCTTCTTTCTTTCTTCTTTGTTTCTTCATTGTTTCTTCTTTCTTTATTCTTCCTATCTTCTTCCTTTCTTCTTTCTTTCTTCTTTCTTCTTTCTTTCTTCTTTCTTTCTTTTTTCTTTCATTCATCTTCCTTACTTCTTTCTTCTTACTTCTTTCTTGCAATCATTCTTCTTTCTTTCTTACTTCTTTCTTCTTTCTTTCTTACTTCTTTCTTCTTTCTTTCTTACTTCTTTCTTTCTTTCATCTTTCTTTCTTCTTTCTCTTTTTTCTTTTTATTTCTTCTTCGTTTCTTTCTTCATTCTTTCTTTCTTTTTCTTTCTTCTTCCTTTCTTCCTTCTTTCTCTCTTCTTTCTTTATTTCTTCTTTCTTCTTTCTTTCTTCTTTCTTTCTTTCTTCTTTCTTCCTTTCTTTGTTCTTTCTTTCTTCTTTCTTCTTTTTTTATTCTTTCTTTCTTTCTTCTTTCTTTCTTCTTTCTTTCTTCTTTCTTTCTTCCTTCTTTCTTCTTTCTTTCTTCTTTCTTACTTCTTTCTTCTTCTTTCTTTCTTCTTTCTTATTTCTTTCTTTTTTTATTTCTTCTTTCTTTCTTCTTTCTTTCTTCTTTCTTCTTTCTTTCTTCTTTCTTCTTTCTTTTTTCTTTCTTTCTTCTTTCTTTCTTCTTTGTTTCTTCGTTCTTTCTTCTTCTTTCTTACTTCTTTCTTATTTCTTTCTTCTTTTTTCTTTCTTTCTTCTTTCTTTCTTCTTTCTTTCTTCTTTCTTTCTTCTTTCTTTTTTCTTTCTTCTTTCTTTCTTCTTTCTTCTTTCTTTATTCTTTCTTTCTTTCTTCTTTCTTTCTTCTTTCTTTCTTCTTTCTTTCTTCTTTCTTTCTTCCTTCTTTCTTCTTTCTTTCTTCTTTCTTACTTCTTTCTTTCTTCTTTCTTTCTTCTTTCTTTCATCTTTCTTTCTTCTGTCTTTCTTCTTTCTTTCTTCTTGTTTCTTCTTTCTTTCTTACTTCTTCTTTCTTACTTCTTTCTTATATCTTTCTTCTTTTTCTTTCTTTCTTTTTCTTTCTTCGTTCTTTCTTCTTTCTTTCTTCTTTTTTTATTCTTTCTTTCTTCTTTCTTCTTTCTTACTTCTTTATTTCTTTCTTCTTAATTTCTTTCTTTCATTATTCTTTCTTTCTTCTTTCTTTCTCCTTTCTTCTTCTTCTTTCTTCTTCTTCTTCTTTCTTTCTTCTTTCTTTCTTCTTTCTTTCTTCTTTCTTTCTTCTTTCTTTCTTCTTTCTTTCTTACTTATTTCTTTCTTTCTTCTTTCTTTCTTCTTTCTTCTTTCTCTCTTCTTTCTTTCTTCTTTCTTTCTTCTTCCTTTCTTACTTCTTTCTTCTTTCTTCGTTTCTCCTTTCTTTCTTCCTTCTTTCTTCCTTCTTTCTTCTTTCATTCTTCTTTCTTCTTTCTTTCTTCTTTCTTTCTTCTTTCTTTCTTCTTTCTTTCTTCTTTCTTTCTTCCTTCTTTCTTCTTTCTTTCTTCTTTCTTCTTTCTTTCTTCTTTATTTTTCTTTCTTCTTTCTTCTTTCTTTCCTCTTTCTTTCTCCTTTCTTTCTTCTTTCTTTGTTTTTTCTTTCATTCTTCTTTCTTAACTTCTTTCTTTCCTACTTCTTTCTTACTTCTTTCTTTCTTCTATTTTCTTCTTTCTTTATTCTTACTTTCTTCTTCCTTTCTTCTTCCTTTCTTTCTTACTTCTTTCTTACATCTTTCTTCTTTCTTTCTTACTTCTTTCTTTCTTCTTTCTTCTTTCTTTCTCATTCTTTCTTTCTTTCTTTCTTCTTTCATTCTTCTTTCTTCTTCTTCTTTCTTCTTTCTTTCTTCTTTCCTTCTTCTTTATTTCTTTCTTCTTAATTCTTTCTTTCATTCTTCTTTCTTTCTCTTCTTTCTTTCTTCTTTCTTTCTTAATTATTTCTTCTTTCTTTCTTCTTTCTTTCTTCCTTCTTTCTTCTTTCTTTCTTCTTTCTTTCTTTCTTCTTTCTTTCTTCTTTCTTTCTTCTTTCTTCTTTCTTTCTTCTTTTGTTCTTCTTTCTTTCTTCTTTCTTTCTTCTTTCTTTCTTCCTTCTTTCTTTCTTCTTCTTCCTTTCTTCTTTCTTTCTTCTTCTTTCTTTCTTTCTTCTTTCTTCTTACTTTCTTTCTTATTTCTTTCTTCTTTCATTCTTCGTTCGTTCTTTCTTCTTTCTTTCTTCTTTCTTCCTTTCTTCTTTCTTACTTCTTTCTTTCTTCTTTTTTTCTTCATTCTTTCTTCTTTCTTTCTTCTATCTTTATTCTTTGTTTCTTCTTTCCTTCTTCTCTCTTACTTTCTTCTTTCTTTCTTCTTTCTATCTTCTTTCTCTCTTTCTTTCTTCTTTCCTCTTTCTTTCTTCTGTCTTACTTATTTGTTACTTCTTTCTTACTTCTTTCGTTCTTCTTTCTTTTTTCTTTCTTTCGTCTTTCTTTCTTCTTTCTTTCTTACTTTTTTCTTACTTCTTCCTTACTTGTTTCTTACTTCTTTGTTACTTCTTTCTTACTTCTTTCTTTTTCTTTCTTTCTTTCTTTCTTCTTTCTTCTTTCTTCATTCTTCCTTTCTTCTTTCTTTCTTCTTCTTTCTTTCTTCTTTCTATCTTCTTTCTTCTTTCTTTCTTTCTTTCTTTCTTCCTTTCTTTTTTTTTTTTCTTTCTTTCTTTCTTTCTTTCTTTCTTTCTTTCTTTCTTTCTTTCTTTCTTTCTTTCTTTCTTTCTTTCTTTCTTTCTTCTTTCTTTCTTCTTTGTTTCTTCTTTGTTTCCTTTTTCTTTCTTCTTTCTTTCTTTCTTCTTTCTTTTTTCTTTCTTTCTTTCTTCTTTCTTTCTTTCTTCCTTCTTTCTTTCTTCTTTCTTTCTACTTTCTTTCGTCTTTCTTTCTTCTTTCTTTCTTACTTCTTTCTTTCTTTCTTCTTCCTTTCTTTCTTACTTCTTGCTTTCTTCTTTCTTTCTTCTTTCTTTCGTCTTTCTTTCTTCTTTCCATCATCTTTCTTTCTTTCTTCTTTCTTTCTTCTTTCTTTCTTCTTCCTTCTTTCTTTCTTCCTTCTTTCTGCTTTCTTTCTTTCTTCTTTCTTTCTTTTTACTTTCTTCTTTCTTCTTTCCTTATTTCTTCTTTCTTTCTTCTTTATCTTTCTTTCTTTCTTCTTTCCTTCTTCTTTCTTTCTTTTTCTTTCTTCTTTCAATCTTCTTTCTTTCTTCTTCCTTTCTTCATGCTTTCATACTTCTTTCTTTCTTCTTTCTTTCTTCTTTCTTTCTTCTTTCTTTCTTCTTTCTTTTTTTCTTCCTTTTTTCTTCTTTCTTTCTTCTTTCTTACTTCTTTCTTACTTCTTTCTTTTATCTTTCTTTCTTACTTATTTCTTACTTCTTTCTTTCCTCTTTCTTTTTTGTTTCTTCTTTCTTTCTTTCTTTCTTTCTTCTTTCTTTCTTCTTTCTTTCTTCTCGCTTTCTTTCTTTCTTCTTTCTTCCTTTCTTCGTACTTTCTCTCTTCTTTCTTTCTTCTTTCTTACTTGTTTCGTTCTTTCTTCTTTCTTTCTTCTTTCTTTCTTCTTTCTTTCTTCTTTTTTCTTCTTTTTTCTTACTTCTTTCTTACTTCTTTCTTTCTCTTTCTTTCTTCTTTCTTTCTTTCTTCTTTCTTTCTTCTTTCTTATTTCTTTCTTCTTTCTTTCTTCTTTCTTCTTACTTTCCTCTTCTTTCTTCTTTCTTTCTTTCTTCTTTCTTTCTTGCTTCTTTCTTTCTTCTTTCTTTCTTCTTTCTTTCTTTCTTCTTAATTTCTTCTTTCTTTCTTCTTTCTTTGTTATTTCTTCTTTCTTTCTTTCTTCTTTCTTTCTTCTTTCTTCTTTTGTTCTTCTTTCTTTCTTCTTTCTTTCTTGTTTCTTTCTTCTTTCTTTCTTCTTTCTTCTTTCTTTCTTCTTTCTTTCTTCTTCTTCTTTCTTTCTTTCTTCTTTCTTCTTTCTTCTTTCTTTCTACTTTTTCTTCTTTTTTCTTCTTTCTTTCTTACTTCTTTCTTACTTCTTTCTTTCTTCTTTCTTTCTTCTTTCTTTCTTCTTTCTTTCTTCTTCCTTTCTTCTTCTTTCTTCTTCTTTCTTTCTTTCTTCTTTCTTTCTTTCTTCTTTCGTTCTTCTTTCTTTCTTCTTTCTTTCTTCTTCCTTTTTTCTTCCTTTCTTACTTCTTTCTTTCTTCTTACTTTCTTTCTTCTTTCTTTCTTTCTTCTTTCTTCTTCTTTCTTTCTTCTTTCTTTCTTCTTTTTTCTTTCTTTCTTTCTTCTTTCTTTCTTCTTACTTCTTTCTTTCTTCTTTCTTTCTTTTTTCTTTCTTTCTTCTTTCTTTCTTCTTTCTTTCTTCTTTCTTTCTTCTCTCTTTCTTTCTTTCTTCTTTCTTTCTTCTTTCTTTCTTCTTTCTTCTTTCTTTCTTCTCTCTTTCTGCTTTCTTTCTGCTTTCTTTCTTCTTTCCCTCTGTCTTCTTTCTTTCTTCTTTCTCTCTTCTTTCCTTCTTCTTTCTTTCTTCTTTCTTTCGTCATTCTTCTTCTTTCTTTATCCTTTCTTTCTTCTTTCTTTCTTCTTTCTTTCTTACTTCTTTCTTTCTTCCTTCTTTCTTTTTTCTTTCTTCTTTCTGTTCTTCTTTCTTTCTTTCTCCTTTCTTCTTCCTTTCTTCCTTCATTCTCTCTTCTTTCTTTCTTTCTTCTTTCTTCTTTCTTTCTTCTTCTTTCTTCTTTCTTTCTTCTTTCTTTCTTCTTTCTTTCTTCATTCTTTCTTCATTCTTTCTTCATTCTTTCTTCTTTCTTTATTCTTCCTTTCTTCTTCCTTTTTTCTTCCTTTCTTCTTCTTTCTTTCTTCTTTATTTCTTACTTCTTTCTTAAAACTTATTTCTTTCTTTCTTACTTATTACTTCTTTTTTCTTACTACTTTCTTTCGTCTTTCTTCTTTCTAATTTCTTTCTGTCTTTCTTCTTTCTTTCTTTCTTCTTTCTTTCTTCTATCTTTCCTCTTTCTTTCTTTCTTCTTTCTTTCTTCTTCTTTCTTCTTTTTTCTTTTATTTCTTCTTCGTTTCTTTTTTCTTTTATTCTTTCTTCTTTCTTCTTCTTCCTTTTTCCTTCTTTCTCTGTTCTTTCTTTCTTTCTTCTTTCTTCTTTCTTTCTTCTTTCTTTCTTCCTTCTTTCTTCTTTCTTTCTTCTTTCTTTCTTCTTTCTTCCTTTCTTCTTAATTTCTTTCTTTCATTCTTCTTTCTTTCTTCTGTCTTTCTTCTTTCTTCTTTCTTATTTCTTTCTTTCTTTCTTCTTTATTTCTTCTTTCTTTCTTCTTTCTTTCCTCCTTATTTCTTCTTCTTTCTTCTTTCTTTCTTCTTTCTTTCTTCTTTCTTTTTTCTTTCTCTTCTTTCCTTCCTCTTTCTTTCTTCTTTCTCCTTTCTTTATTACTTCTCTCTTACTTCTTTCTTTCTTCTTCTTACTTCTTTCTTACTTCTTTCTTTCTTCTTTCTTCTTTCTTTCTTACTTCTTTCTTTCTTACTTCTTTCTTCTTTCTTTCTGCTTTCTTCTTTCTTTCTTTCTTCTTTCTTTCAACTTTCTTTCTTTCTTCTTTCTTTCTTCTTTCTTTCTTCTTTCTTTCTTTCTTCTTTCTTTCTTACTTCTTTCTTATTTCTTTCTTCTTTCTTCTTTCTTTCTTTTTTTTTTCTTTCTTCTTTCTTACTTCTTTCTTTCTTCTTTCTTTCTTCTGTCTTCTTTCTTTCTTACTTCTTTTTTTCTTACTTCTTTCTTATTTCTTTCTTCTTTCTTCTTTCTTTATTTTTCTTTCTTCTTTCTTTCTTCTTTCTTTCTTTCTTTCACCTTGTTTTCTTCTTTCTTTCTTCTTTCTCTCTTCTTCTTTCTTTCTTCTTTCTCTCTTTCTTCTTTCTTTCCTCTTTCTTTCTTTCTTCTTTCTTTCTTCTTTCTTTCTTCTTTTTTTCTTTTTATTTCTTCTTCGTTTCTTTCTTCATTCTTTCTTTCTTCTTCCTTTCTTCCTTCTTTCTCTCTTCTTTCTTTCTTCTTTCTTCTTTCTTTCTGCTTTCTTTCTTCTTTCTTTCTTTCTTTCTTCTTTCTCTCTTCTTTCTCTCTTTCTTCTTTCTTTATTCTTTCTTGTCCTCTTTCTTTCTTATTTCTTTCTTCTTTCTTAATTATTTTTTTCTTTTATTTCTTCTTCGTTTCTTTCTTCATTCTTCCTTTCTTCCTTCTTTCTTCTTTCTTTCTCTTTCTTTTTTCTTTCTTTCTTCTTTCTTCTTCTTTCTCTTTCTTTCTTTCTTCTTTCTTTCTTTCTCTTTCATTCTTCTTTCTTTCTTCTTTCTTTCTTAGTTCTTTCCTACCTCTTTCTTTCTTCTTTCTTTCTTCTTTCTTTATTCTTACTTTCTTCTTTCTTTCTTCTTTCTTTCTTACTTCTTTCTTACAACTTATTCTTTCTTTCTTACTACTTTCTTTTCTTTCTTACTTCTTTCTTTCTTCTTTCTTCTTTCTTCCTTTCTTCATTCTTTCTTTCTTCTTTCTTTCTTCTTTCTTCATTCTTTCTTTCTTCTTTCTTTCGTTCTTCTTCATTCTTTCTTTCTTCTTTCTTCTTCCTTCTTTCTCTCTTTTTCTTTCTTTCTTCTTTCTTCTTTCTTTCTTCTTTCTTTCTTCTTTCTTTCTTCTTTCTTTTTCACTTCTTTCTTTCTTACTTCTTTCTCCTTTCTTTATTCTTTCTTTCTTCTTTTTCTTTCTTTCTTACTTCTTTCTTTCTTACTTCTTTCTTCTTCCTTTCTTCTTCCTTTCTTTCTTCTTTCTTTCTTACATCTTTCTTATATCTTTCTTCTTTCTTTCTTACTTTCTACTTCTTTCTTACTTCTTTCTTCTTTCTTTCTTTCTTCTTTCCTTTCTTCCTTCTTTCTTCTTTCTTTCTTCTTTCTTTCTTCTTTCTTTCTTCTTTCTTTCTTAGTTCTTTCTTACTTCTTTCTTTCTTAATTCTTTCTTCTTTCTTTCTTCTTTCTTCTTTTTCTTTCTTCTTTCTTTCTTCTTTATTTCTTCTTTCTTTCTTCTTAATTTCTTCTTTCTTCTTCCTTTATTCTTTCTTTTTCTTTTTTCTTTCCTTCTGCTTTCTTTCTTCTTTCTTTCTTTCTTCTTTCTTTCTTTCTTCTTTCTCTTTCTTTCGTCTTTCTTTCTTCTTTCTTTTTTCTTTCTCTCTTTCTTCTTTCTTTCCTCTTTCTTTCTTTCTTCTTCCTTTCTTCTTTCTTTCTTCTTTATTTCTTTCTTCTTAATTTCTTTCTTTCATTATTCTTTCTTTCATCTTTCTTTCTTCTTTCTTTCTTCTTTCTTTCTTTCTTCTTTCTTTCTTCTTTCTTTTATTTCTTCTTTCTTTCTTCTTTCTTACTTCTTTCTTCTTTCCTTCTTCTTTCTTTCTTCCTTCTTTCTTCTTTCTTTCTTCTTTCTTTCTTCTTTCTTTCTTTTTTCTTTCTTCTTTCTTTCTTCTATCTTTCCTCTTTCTTTCTTTCTTCTTTCTTTTCTTCTTTCTTTCTTCTTCCTTTCTTCCTTCTTTCTCTCTTCTTTCTTTCTTCTTTATTTCTTTCTTCTTTCTTTCTTCTATCTTTCTTTCTTCTTTCTTTCTTTCTTCTTTAATTCTTCTTTCTTTCTTCTTCCTTTCTTTCTTCTTTCTTTCTTCTTTATTTCTTACTTCTTTCTTACAACTTCTTTCTTTCTTTCTTACTTCTTTCTTCTTTCTTTGTTCTTTCTTTCTTCTTCTTTCTTCTTTCTTTCGTCTTTCCTTCTTCTTTCTTTCTTCATTCTTCTTCCTTTCTTTCTTCTTTCTTTCTTCTTTCTTTCTTCTTTCTTTCTTCTTTCTTTCTTCTTTCTTTCTTCTTTCTTAATTCTTTCTTACTTCTTTCTTACTTCTTCTTTGTTATTTCTTCTTTCTTGTTTCTTTCTACTTTCTTTCTTCTGTCTTTCTTCATTCTTTCTTCTTTCTTTCTTACTTCTTTCTTACTTCTTTCTTACTTCTATGTTTCTTCTTCTTTTTTCTTTCTTCCTTCTTCTTCTTTCTTTCTTTCTTCTTGCATTCTTTCTTTTTTCTTTGTTTCTTCTTTCTTTCTCCTTTCCTTCTTCTTTCTTTCTTCTTTCTTTCTTTCTTTCCTTTCTTCTTTCTTTTTTCTTCTTTCTTATATCTTTCTTTCTTTCTTATTTCTTTTTTCTTTCTTTCTTCTTTCTTTCTTTCTTCTTTATTTCTTATTTCGTTGTTTCTTCTTTCTTTCTTCTTTCATTTTTCTTTCTTCTTTCTTTCTTACTTCTTTCTTTCTTACTTCTTTCTTTCTTACTTCTTTCCTATTTCTTTCTTCATTCTTCTTTCTTTCTTTTTTCTTTCTTCTTTCTTCTTTCA
>NW_027043559.1:0-70000 GCF_036013475.1 Columba livia | reverse complement strand
ACCCTAACCCTAACCCTAACCCTAACCCTAACCCTAACCCTAACCCTAACCCTAACCCTAACCCTAACCCTAACCCTAACCCTAACCCTAACCTCCTAACCCTAACCCTAACCCTAACCCTAACCCTAACCCTAACCCTAACCCTAACCCTAACCCTAACCCTAACCCTAACCCTAACCCTAACCCTAACCCTAACCCTAACCCTAACCCTAACCCTAACCCTAACCCTAACCCTAACCCTAACCCTAACCCTAACCCTAACCCTAACCCTAACCCTAACCCTAACCCTAACCCTAACCCTAACCCTAACCCTAACCCTAACCCTAACCCTAACCCTAACCCTAACCCTAACCCTAACCCTAACCCTAACCCTAACCCTAACCCTAACCCTAACCCTAACCCTAACCCTAACCCTAACCCTAACCCTAACCCTAACCCTAACCCTAACCCTAACCCTAACCCTAACCCTAACCCTAACCCTAACCCTAACCCTAACCCTAACCCTAACCCTAACCCTAACCCTAACCCTAACCCTAACCCTAACCCTAACCCTAACCCTAACCCTAACCCTAACCCTAACCCTAACCCTAACCCTAACCCTAACCCTAACCCTAACCCTAACCCTAACCCTAACCCTAACCCTAACCCTAACCCTAACCCTAACCCTAACCCTAACCCTAACCCTAACCCTAACCCTAACCCTAACCCTAACCCTAACCCTAACCCTAACCCTAACCCTAACCCTAACCCTAACCCTAACCCTAACCCTAACCCTAACCCTAACCCTAACCCTAACCCTAACCCTAACCCTAACCCTAACCCTAACCCTAACCCTAACCCTAACCCTAACCCTAACCCTAACCCTAACCCTAACCCTAACCCTAACCCTAACCCTAACCCTAACCCTAACCCTAACCCTAACCCTAACCCTAACCCTAACCCTAACCCTAACCCTAACCCTAACCCTAACCCTAACCCTAACCCTAACCCTAACCCTAACCCTAACCCTAACCCTAACCCTAACCCTAACCCTAACCCTAACCCTAACCCTAACCCTAACCCTAACCCTAACCCTAACCCTAACCCTAACCCTAACCCTAACCCTAACCCTAACCCTAACCCTAACCCTAACCCTAACCCTAACCCTAACCCTAACCCTAACCCTAACCCTAACCCTAACCCTAACCCTAACCCTAACCCTAACCCTAACCCTAACCCTAACCCTAACCCTAACCCTAACCCTAACCCTAACCCTAACCCTAACCCTAACCCTAACCCTAACCCTAACCCTAACCCTAACCCTAACCCTAACCCTAACCCTAACCCTAACCCTAACCCTAACCCTAACCCTAACCCTAACCCTAACCCTAACCCTAACCCTAACCCTAACCCTAACCCTAACCCTAACCCTAACCCTAACCCTAACCCTAACCCTAACCCTAACCCTAACCCTAACCCTAACCCTAACCCTAACCCTAACCCTAACCCTAACCCTAACCCTAACCCTAACCCTAACCCTAACCCTAACCCTAACCCTAACCCTAACCCTAACCCTAACCCTAACCCTAACCCTAACCCTAACCCTAACCCTAACCCTAACCCTAACCCTAACCCTAACCCTAACCCTAACCCTAACCCTAACCCTAACCCTAACCCTAACCCTAACCCTAACCCTAACCCTAACCCTAACCCTAACCCTAACCCTAACCCTAACCCTAACCCTAACCCTAACCCTAACCCTAACCCTAACCCTAACCCTAACCCTAACCCTAACCCTAACCCTAACCCTAACCCTAACCCTAACCCTAACCCTAACCCTAACCCTAACCCTAACCCTAACCCTAACCCTAACCCTAACCCTAACCCTAACCCTAACCCTAACCCTAACCCTAACCCTAACCCTAACCCTAACCCTAACCCTAACCCTAACCCTAACCCTAACCCTAACCCTAACCCTAACCCTAACCCTAACCCTAACCCTAACCCTAACCCTAACCCTAACCCTAACCCTAACCCTAACCCTAACCCTAACCCTAACCCTAACCCTAACCCTAACCCTAACCCTAACCCTAACCCTAACCCTAACCCTAACCCTAACCCTAACCCTAACCCTAACCCTAACCCTAACCCTAACCCTAACCCTAACCCTAACCCTAACCCTAACCCTAACCCTAACCCTAACCCTAACCCTAACCCTAACCCTAACCCTAACCCTAACCCTAACCCTAACCCTAACCCTAACCCTAACCCTAACCCTAACCCTAACCCTAACCCTAACCCTAACCCTAACCCTAACCCTAACCCTAACCCTAACCCTAACCCTAACCCTAACCCTAACCCTAACCCTAACCCTAACCCTAACCCTAACCCTAACCCTAACCCTAACCCTAACCCTAACCCTAACCCTAACCCTAACCCTAACCCTAACCCTAACCCTAACCCTAACCCTAACCCTAACCCTAACCCTAACCCTAACCCTAACCCTAACCCTAACCCTAACCCTAACCCTAACCCTAACCCTAACCCTAACCCTAACCCTAACCCTAACCCTAACCCTAACCCTAACCCTAACCCTAACCCTAACCCTAACCCTAACCCTAACCCTAACCCTAACCCTAACCCTAACCCTAACCCTAACCCTAACCCTAACCCTAACCCTAACCCTAACCCTAACCCTAACCCTAACCCTAACCCTAACCCTAACCCTAACCCTAACCCTAACCCTAACCCTAACCCTAACCCTAACCCTAACCCTAACCCTAACCCTAACCCTAACCCTAACCCTAACCCTAACCCTAACCCTAACCCTAACCCTAACCCTAACCCTAACCCTAACCCTAACCCTAACCCTAACCCTAACCCTAACCCTAACCCTAACCCTAACCCTAACCCTAACCCTAACCCTAACCCTAACCCTAACCCTAACCCTAACCCTAACCCTAACCCTAACCCTAACCCTAACCCTAACCCTAACCCTAACCCTAACCCTAACCCTAACCCTAACCCTAACCCTAACCCTAACCCTAACCCTAACCCTAACCCTAACCCTAACCCTAACCCTAACCCTAACCCTAACCCTAACCCTAACCCTAACCCTAACCCTAACCCTAACCCTAACCCTAACCCTAACCCTAACCCTAACCCTAACCCTAACCCTAACCCTAACCCTAACCCTAACCCTAACCCTAACCCTAACCCTAACCCTAACCCTAACCCTAACCCTAACCCTAACCCTAACCCTAACCCTAACCCTAACCCTAACCCTAACCCTAACCCTAACCCTAACCCTAACCCTAACCCTAACCCTAACCCTAACCCTAACCCTAACCCTAACCCTAACCCTAACCCTAACCCTAACCCTAACCCTAACCCTAACCCTAACCCTAACCCTAACCCTAACCCTAACCCTAACCCTAACCCTAACCCTAACCCTAACCCTAACCCTAACCCTAACCCTAACCCTAACCCTAACCCTAACCCTAACCCTAACCCTAACCCTAACCCTAACCCTAACCCTAACCCTAACCCTAACCCTAACCCTAACCCTAACCCTAACCCTAACCCTAACCCTAACCCTAACCCTAACCCTAACCCTAACCCTAACCCTAACCCTAACCCTAACCCTAACCCTAACCCTAACCCTAACCCTAACCCTAACCCTAACCCTAACCCTAACCCTAACCCTAACCCTAACCCTAACCCTAACCCTAACCCTAACCCTAACCCTAACCCTAACCCTAACCCTAACCCTAACCCTAACCCTAACCCTAACCCTAACCCTAACCCTAACCCTAACCCTAACCCTAACCCTAACCCTAACCCTAACCCTAACCCTAACCCTAACCCTAACCCTAACCCTAACCCTAACCCTAACCCTAACCCTAACCCTAACCCTAACCCTAACCCTAACCCTAACCCTAACCCTAACCCTAACCCTAACCCTAACCCTAACCCTAACCCTAACCCTAACCCTAACCCTAACCCTAACCCTAACCCTAACCCTAACCCTAACCCTAACCCTAACCCTAACCCTAACCCTAACCCTAACCCTAACCCTAACCCTAACCCTAACCCTAACCCTAACCCTAACCCTAACCCTAACCCTAACCCTAACCCTAACCCTAACCCTAACCCTAACCCTAACCCTAACCCTAACCCTAACCCTAACCCTAACCCTAACCCTAACCCTAACCCTAACCCTAACCCTAACCCTAACCCTAACCCTAACCCTAACCCTAACCCTAACCCTAACCCTAACCCTAACCCTAACCCTAACCCTAACCCTAACCCTAACCCTAACCCTAACCCTAACCCTAACCCTAACCCTAACCCTAACCCTAACCCTAACCCTAACCCTAACCCTAACCCTAACCCTAACCCTAACCCTAACCCTAACCCTAACCCTAACCCTAACCCTAACCCTAACCCTAACCCTAACCCTAACCCTAACCCTAACCCTAACCCTAACCCTAACCCTAACCCTAACCCTAACCCTAACCCTAACCCTAACCCTAACCCTAACCCTAACCCTAACCCTAACCCTAACCCTAACCCTAACCCTAACCCTAACCCTAACCCTAACCCTAACCCTAACCCTAACCCTAACCCTAACCCTAACCCTAACCCTAACCCTAACCCTAACCCTAACCCTAACCCTAACCCTAACCCTAACCCTAACCCTAACCCTAACCCTAACCCTAACCCTAACCCTAACCCTAACCCTAACCCTAACCCTAACCCTAACCCTAACCCTAACCCTAACCCTAACCCTAACCCTAACCCTAACCCTAACCCTAACCCTAACCCTAACCCTAACCCTAACCCTAACCCTAACCCTAACCCTAACCCTAACCCTAACCCTAACCCTAACCCTAACCCTAACCCTAACCCTAACCCTAACCCTAACCCTAACCCTAACCCTAACCCTAACCCTAACCCTAACCCTAACCCTAACCCTAACCCTAACCCTAACCCTAACCCTAACCCTAACCCTAACCCTAACCCTAACCCTAACCCTAACCCTAACCCTAACCCTAACCCTAACCCTAACCCTAACCCTAACCCTAACCCTAACCCTAACCCTAACCCTAACCCTAACCCTAACCCTAACCCTAACCCTAACCCTAACCCTAACCCTAACCCTAACCCTAACCCTAACCCTAACCCTAACCCTAACCCTAACCCTAACCCTAACCCTAACCCTAACCCTAACCCTAACCCTAACCCTAACCCTAACCCTAACCCTAACCCTAACCCTAACCCTAACCCTAACCCTAACCCTAACCCTAACCCTAACCCTAACCCTAACCCTAACCCTAACCCTAACCCTAACCCTAACCCTAACCCTAACCCTAACCCTAACCCTAACCCTAACCCTAACCCTAACCCTAACCCTAACCCTAACCCTAACCCTAACCCTAACCCTAACCCTAACCCTAACCCTAACCCTAACCCTAACCCTAACCCTAACCCTAACCCTAACCCTAACCCTAACCCTAACCCTAACCCTAACCCTAACCCTAACCCTAACCCTAACCCTAACCCTAACCCTAACCCTAACCCTAACCCTAACCCTAACCCTAACCCTAACCCTAACCCTAACCCTAACCCTAACCCTAACCCTAACCCTAACCCTAACCCTAACCCTAACCCTAACCCTAACCCTAACCCTAACCCTAACCCTAACCCTAACCCTAACCCTAACCCTAACCCTAACCCTAACCCTAACCCTAACCCTAACCCTAACCCTAACCCTAACCCTAACCCTAACCCTAACCCTAACCCTAACCCTAACCCTAACCCTAACCCTAACCCTAACCCTAACCCTAACCCTAACCCTAACCCTAACCCTAACCCTAACCCTAACCCTAACCCTAACCCTAACCCTAACCCTAACCCTAACCCTAACCCTAACCCTAACCCTAACCCTAACCCTAACCCTAACCCTAACCCTAACCCTAACCCTAACCCTAACCCTAACCCTAACCCTAACCCTAACCCTAACCCTAACCCTAACCCTAACCCTAACCCTAACCCTAACCCTAACCCTAACCCTAACCCTAACCCTAACCCTAACCCTAACCCTAACCCTAACCCTAACCCTAACCCTAACCCTAACCCTAACCCTAACCCTAACCCTAACCCTAACCCTAACCCTAACCCTAACCCTAACCCTAACCCTAACCCTAACCCTAACCCTAACCCTAACCCTAACCCTAACCCTAACCCTAACCCTAACCCTAACCCTAACCCTAACCCTAACCCTAACCCTAACCCTAACCCTAACCCTAACCCTAACCCTAACCCTAACCCTAACCCTAACCCTAACCCTAACCCTAACCCTAACCCTAACCCTAACCCTAACCCTAACCCTAACCCTAACCCTAACCCTAACCCTAACCCTAACCCTAACCCTAACCCTAACCCTAACCCTAACCCTAACCCTAACCCTAACCCTAACCCTAACCCTAACCCTAACCCTAACCCTAACCCTAACCCTAACCCTAACCCTAACCCTAACCCTAACCCTAACCCTAACCCTAACCCTAACCCTAACCCTAACCCTAACCCTAACCCTAACCCTAACCCTAACCCTAACCCTAACCCTAACCCTAACCCTAACCCTAACCCTAACCCTAACCCTAACCCTAACCCTAACCCTAACCCTAACCCTAACCCTAACCCTAACCCTAACCCTAACCCTAACCCTAACCCTAACCCTAACCCTAACCCTAACCCTAACCCTAACCCTAACCCTAACCCTAACCCTAACCCTAACCCTAACCCTAACCCTAACCCTAACCCTAACCCTAACCCTAACCCTAACCCTAACCCTAACCCTAACCCTAACCCTAACCCTAACCCTAACCCTAACCCTAACCCTAACCCTAACCCTAACCCTAACCCTAACCCTAACCCTAACCCTAACCCTAACCCTAACCCTAACCCTAACCCTAACCCTAACCCTAACCCTAACCCTAACCCTAACCCTAACCCTAACCCTAACCCTAACCCTAACCCTAACCCTAACCCTAACCCTAACCCTAACCCTAACCCTAACCCTAACCCTAACCCTAACCCTAACCCTAACCCTAACCCTAACCCTAACCCTAACCCTAACCCTAACCCTAACCCTAACCCTAACCCTAACCCTAACCCTAACCCTAACCCTAACCCTAACCCTAACCCTAACCCTAACCCTAACCCTAACCCTAACCCTAACCCTAACCCTAACCCTAACCCTAACCCTAACCCTAACCCTAACCCTAACCCTAACCCTAACCCTAACCCTAACCCTAACCCTAACCCTAACCCTAACCCTAACCCTAACCCTAACCCTAACCCTAACCCTAACCCTAACCCTAACCCTAACCCTAACCCTAACCCTAACCCTAACCCTAACCCTAACCCTAACCCTAACCCTAACCCTAACCCTAACCCTAACCCTAACCCTAACCCTAACCCTAACCCTAACCCTAACCCTAACCCTAACCCTAACCCTAACCCTAACCCTAACCCTAACCCTAACCCTAACCCTAACCCTAACCCTAACCCTAACCCTAACCCTAACCCTAACCCTAACCCTAACCCTAACCCTAACCCTAACCCTAACCCTAACCCTAACCCTAACCCTAACCCTAACCCTAACCCTAACCCTAACCCTAACCCTAACCCTAACCCTAACCCTAACCCTAACCCTAACCCTAACCCTAACCCTAACCCTAACCCTAACCCTAACCCTAACCCTAACCCTAACCCTAACCCTAACCCTAACCCTAACCCTAACCCTAACCCTAACCCTAACCCTAACCCTAACCCTAACCCTAACCCTAACCCTAACCCTAACCCTAACCCTAACCCTAACCCTAACCCTAACCCTAACCCTAACCCTAACCCTAACCCTAACCCTAACCCTAACCCTAACCCTAACCCTAACCCTAACCCTAACCCTAACCCTAACCCTAACCCTAACCCTAACCCTAACCCTAACCCTAACCCTAACCCTAACCCTAACCCTAACCCTAACCCTAACCCTAACCCTAACCCTAACCCTAACCCTAACCCTAACCCTAACCCTAACCCTAACCCTAACCCTAACCCTAACCCTAACCCTAACCCTAACCCTAACCCTAACCCTAACCCTAACCCTAACCCTAACCCTAACCCTAACCCTAACCCTAACCCTAACCCTAACCCTAACCCTAACCCTAACCCTAACCCTAACCCTAACCCTAACCCTAACCCTAACCCTAACCCTAACCCTAACCCTAACCCTAACCCTAACCCTAACCCTAACCCTAACCCTAACCCTAACCCTAACCCTAACCCTAACCCTAACCCTAACCCTAACCCTAACCCTAACCCTAACCCTAACCCTAACCCTAACCCTAACCCTAACCCTAACCCTAACCCTAACCCTAACCCTAACCCTAACCCTAACCCTAACCCTAACCCTAACCCTAACCCTAACCCTAACCCTAACCCTAACCCTAACCCTAACCCTAACCCTAACCCTAACCCTAACCCTAACCCTAACCCTAACCCTAACCCTAACCCTAACCCTAACCCTAACCCTAACCCTAACCCTAACCCTAACCCTAACCCTAACCCTAACCCTAACCCTAACCCTAACCCTAACCCTAACCCTAACCCTAACCCTAACCCTAACCCTAACCCTAACCCTAACCCTAACCCTAACCCTAACCCTAACCCTAACCCTAACCCTAACCCTAACCCTAACCCTAACCCTAACCCTAACCCTAACCCTAACCCTAACCCTAACCCTAACCCTAACCCTAACCCTAACCCTAACCCTAACCCTAACCCTAACCCTAACCCTAACCCTAACCCTAACCCTAACCCTAACCCTAACCCTAACCCTAACCCTAACCCTAACCCTAACCCTAACCCTAACCCTAACCCTAACCCTAACCCTAACCCTAACCCTAACCCTAACCCTAACCCTAACCCTAACCCTAACCCTAACCCTAACCCTAACCCTAACCCTAACCCTAACCCTAACCCTAACCCTAACCCTAACCCTAACCCTAACCCTAACCCTAACCCTAACCCTAACCCTAACCCTAACCCTAACCCTAACCCTAACCCTAACCCTAACCCTAACCCTAACCCTAACCCTAACCCTAACCCTAACCCTAACCCTAACCCTAACCCTAACCCTAACCCTAACCCTAACCCTAACCCTAACCCTAACCCTAACCCTAACCCTAACCCTAACCCTAACCCTAACCCTAACCCTAACCCTAACCCTAACCCTAACCCTAACCCTAACCCTAACCCTAACCCTAACCCTAACCCTAACCCTAACCCTAACCCTAACCCTAACCCTAACCCTAACCCTAACCCTAACCCTAACCCTAACCCTAACCCTAACCCTAACCCTAACCCTAACCCTAACCCTAACCCTAACCCTAACCCTAACCCTAACCCTAACCCTAACCCTAACCCTAACCCTAACCCTAACCCTAACCCTAACCCTAACCCTAACCCTAACCCTAACCCTAACCCTAACCCTAACCCTAACCCTAACCCTAACCCTAACCCTAACCCTAACCCTAACCCTAACCCTAACCCTAACCCTAACCCTAACCCTAACCCTAACCCTAACCCTAACCCTAACCCTAACCCTAACCCTAACCCTAACCCTAACCCTAACCCTAACCCTAACCCTAACCCTAACCCTAACCCTAACCCTAACCCTAACCCTAACCCTAACCCTAACCCTAACCCTAACCCTAACCCTAACCCTAACCCTAACCCTAACCCTAACCCTAACCCTAACCCTAACCCTAACCCTAACCCTAACCCTAACCCTAACCCTAACCCTAACCCTAACCCTAACCCTAACCCTAACCCTAACCCTAACCCTAACCCTAACCCTAACCCTAACCCTAACCCTAACCCTAACCCTAACCCTAACCCTAACCCTAACCCTAACCCTAACCCTAACCCTAACCCTAACCCTAACCCTAACCCTAACCCTAACCCTAACCCTAACCCTAACCCTAACCCTAACCCTAACCCTAACCCTAACCCTAACCCTAACCCTAACCCTAACCCTAACCCTAACCCTAACCCTAACCCTAACCCTAACCCTAACCCTAACCCTAACCCTAACCCTAACCCTAACCCTAACCCTAACCCTAACCCTAACCCTAACCCTAACCCTAACCCTAACCCTAACCCTAACCCTAACCCTAACCCTAACCCTAACCCTAACCCTAACCCTAACCCTAACCCTAACCCTAACCCTAACCCTAACCCTAACCCTAACCCTAACCCTAACCCTAACCCTAACCCTAACCCTAACCCTAACCCTAACCCTAACCCTAACCCTAACCCTAACCCTAACCCTAACCCTAACCCTAACCCTAACCCTAACCCTAACCCTAACCCTAACCCTAACCCTAACCCTAACCCTAACCCTAACCCTAACCCTAACCCTAACCCTAACCCTAACCCTAACCCTAACCCTAACCCTAACCCTAACCCTAACCCTAACCCTAACCCTAACCCTAACCCTAACCCTAACCCTAACCCTAACCCTAACCCTAACCCTAACCCTAACCCTAACCCTAACCCTAACCCTAACCCTAACCCTAACCCTAACCCTAACCCTAACCCTAACCCTAACCCTAACCCTAACCCTAACCCTAACCCTAACCCTAACCCTAACCCTAACCCTAACCCTAACCCTAACCCTAACCCTAACCCTAACCCTAACCCTAACCCTTAACCCTTAACCCTTAACCCTTAACCCTAACCCTAACCCTAACCCTAACCCTAACCCTAACCCTAACCCTAACCCTAACCCTAACCCTAACCCGTACACTAACCCTAACCCTAACCCTAACCCTAACCCTAACCCTAACCCTAACCCGTACACTAACCCTAACCCGTACACTAACCCGTACACTAACCCGTACACTAACCCGTACACTAACCTGTACACTAACCCTAACTCGTACACTAACCTGTACACTAACCCGTACACTAACCCGTACACTAACCCGTACACTAACCCGTACAGTAACCCTAACCCTAACCCGTACACTAACCCTAACTCGTACACTAACCTGTACACTAACCCGTACACTAACCCTAACCTGTACACTAACCCGTACACTAACCCTAACCCTAACCTGTACCCTAACCTGTACCCTAAGTTGTACCCTAACCCTAACCCCTAACTGCAACCCCTAATTGTAACCCCTAACCTGTAACCCGTAACCCTAAACTGTAACTCTAAACCCTAAACCGTAACCCGTACTGTAACCTGTACCCTAACCCGTACCTTAATCCGTACCTTAACCTGTACCCTAACCCGTGCCTGTGCTGTAACCTGTACACTAACCGTAACTCGTACTGTAACTTGTACTGTCAGCTGTTCTGTAAGTTGTATCATAAGCTGTACCCTAACCTGTGTCTGTAATGTTTTTGTAAACTGTATGTGTAATGTGTTACTGTTTGTGTATGTGTCCTGTGATGTGTTTCGTAATTTGTCTTTGTAACTTGAGCTTTAGTTTATGTTTTGTGTAATTGTGTTCTTTCTTTTTAGTAGCAATTGTGTTTGTAATTTTTATTTGTTTGAAGTTTTGTGTATTAATTTGTTTTGTTTTTGCTGTATTTGTACTTGTTAAGGTTTTTGTATTTATTGTGAATTGGTATGTTTCATTTCATTGTTTTATATAGTGGGAGTGGTTTTTGTGTAGGTTGAGTTGTTAGTGTTATGTGTTATGTGTTTTGTTTTTTTGTTAGCTTTTAGTGTGTTTTGTTGTGTTTGAGTTGTATTTATTGTTTAGATTTGTTTTTATGTGCATGTTATCATTTTTTTTTTTGTGTTGTGATGTTTATTGTTTGTATTGTTTGAGTTTTGTGGATTGTTATTGTTTGAGTTGTATCGTTTTTGATTTATAATTTGTTGTTGTGGTTGTTGTTTTTTTTTTTCTTTTTGTTTGTCTGTTGTGTTTTATTTTTTTTAATGAGTTTGTTTGTTTTGCTATTTTTGTTTCTGTTCATTTTTGTTGTGTTGTTATTGTTTGTGTTGTATTTGTCAGTTTTGTTTGTTGGGTTTTTGTTTCTGTTGTAAAGGGAGTTTATTTTTTTATAGTTTTGTAATTTTTTTTTTGTTTGAGAGTGTGTATTTTTTCTCCTTTTTTTGTGTGTTTATAGTGGATTTATTTTGTGCATTATTTAGTTTTGGTAGGTGGATGTATTGCTTAGGTAGTGTTGATTTTCTTTCTGTTGTATTGAGCAGTTTGTTGATTTTTTTGTTGTATTTTGTGTTGATGGTTCTGTTTGTGTGGTTACTGTATTGTGCATTTTTTTTTTGTTTTAGTTTGTCTGTTGAAGTGGTATTGTTTTTTGTTGTTGTTTTATATAAGGCGTCTGCAATGGTTTAATGTGTTTGATGTTGTTTTTTGTTTTTTTTTGTTTGGTGGTTATATTTGTGTAGTGTATTTTTGTGTTGGTTCCTTTATTGTTCTGTCTTTTTTTTGTGTTTATTGTCAGTTGGTTTTTTGTGGTTTTTTGTGTGTTGTTATGTTGTTGTTTTGTTATTGCATGTGTTTTTGGTTTTTTAAATTTGTGGTGGTTTTTTTTGTTTATTTATATGTTTGTTTTGTGGTAGATTTTTGGGTTTTTTTTGTTCAGTGTGTATTGTGTTGTGTTGTTGTGTGTGGACGTGAAAAAAATTTTTTTTACCTAATTTGCATATTTAATTGGCTCATTTGCATAATTGGGTACTAATTTCCATGACCAGGGGGAGTAGTCTCTAATTATTGATTGATAATTTATTAATTAGGGAGTACTCCCCCTGGTGATGGAAATATGGTGGGTTAGGGCTGGATTGGTTTGTTTATATGTGTAAATAAAAAGAATAAAAATAATAAGTCTGGTGCAGCAGTAGGGCTTTGGATGCTCAGGGGGAGTACATGGATTGGATTTTTTTTTTTTTTTTTTTTTTAACTCCCCTTAAGCATCCAAAGCCCTACTGCTGCACCTAAAAAACCAAATAATTTATTGTGCTAAGTAAAGAACTATTTGTAGCTGCCATGCAAAACGAACTCTAGAGTAAAAACACACTCAAATACATTCAACCTGAACAATCGGTCAACTCAAACTCCAACACACACAGCACAAGACAGAAACAAAGTCAAGCACACACACAGCACAAGACAGAGACAAAGTCCAACAGACGCACAACACAAGACAGAGACAAAGTCCAACACACACAGCACAAGTCACAGACAAAGTCCAGCACACACACAAGACAAGACAGAGACAAAGTCCAACACACACAGCACAAGTCACAGACAAAGTCCAGCACACGCACAACACAAGACAGAGACTAAGTCCAACACACGCACAACACAAGACAGACAAGGTCCAACGCACACACAACACAAGACAAAGACAAAGTCCAACGCACACACAGCACAAGACAGAGACAAAGTCCAGCACACGCACAACACAAGACAGAGACAAAGTCCAGCACACACACAGCACAAGTCACAGACAAAGTCCAGCACACACACAGCACAAGACAGAGACAAAGTCCAGCGCACACACAACACAAGACAGAGACAAAGTCCAACACACGCACAACACAAGACAGAGACTAAGTCCAACACACGCACAACACTAGACAGAGACAAAGTCCAGCACACACACAGCACAAGACAGAGACAAAGTGCAGTGCACACTCACAGTCACAAACTACACCCACTCAAACTGAGGTACATGCACAAAACATCAACCTGTCACTCCACTCAAACCAAAAAAAGACACTGGACAACAAAAAGTCATGTCTGCTTTATTTCCTTTGTGATGGCCCTGAGGTAGGACTAACCTCCTCAAACCACATAGTAAAGCATCATAAATAGTTATTTGATACAAGCCAACAAATGACAAACTGGTTTTCTAAACACTGTTCCATGATCACAATTCCCATAACATTAAAAATTCTACCTTATTACAGCTTTTAGACATAATGTATCACATTTCAAAAGGCTAAAGAGAAAATAATTACTTCTGATACAGAGCCATTACAGCATTTCTCACCCAACAACAAGCATTAAACAAACTCCCGGTTCACATGTACATTTGAGCACACGGCAGAACAGACTCCTCACCATTACAACTTTTTTTACGTCATTTAGTCAAACTTGACACACCAAACATCAAACACACACCTTCAATACACTTTCAAGATATTACAATGAGAACACAATCAAGGTATTAAAATTATTTAGAACACATTGGAGATATTGCAATTAGAACAAAACACAGAAAACCCAACTCACCTTTTTCAGAACTTTCCTCACATCCCATTACAGAGGATAACACACTTCTATTACAACCCTGTCCCTGTCCTCTGCCATTTACTCACACTACTCCTAGGCCAATCACAAACACCTTGCTGGGACCTCTCCCTAAACAGGCCTCCTAATAAGGACCAACCATGGCTGCTATCCGGAACAGGTGTCACCAGAAAGGCTATTCCTGGGATCCTCAACAAAAACCCTGCCTCTGAAACCACCATCCCAGACTGACCTGAATATGAACATGGGCAATTAACTTGACTGCACCAAGCACTATGGACCTGGACTTAAACACACTCCTGAGGGCAGTGGATGGACACATGGCAAAGGAATCCCCTGGCTGGGGTTTTAATAATCTATTTAAATTCATTTTTTTTTCCCTTTTCATGTAAATTTAAAAAAAAAAAAACCCTACAAAATAAAACCTACAACCCCAAAACACATTCATACCAGATCACAGAGCTAAACCACAACACTCACTCAGATACCAAACCCACCACACACTCACACAGCAACCATTCTCCCAGCTGGCACGCTCACCACACATCCGCATCACCCATCAGGAACAACATTCCCAGGAGGCTCTAAACACTCCCTGCCTGCCAAAACACCAAACTCAGCCAAACCCACATCCAAACTTTAGCAATGAACATCACCTCATTAAGAGGCCAGAACCATGGGGAAAAAAAACAACCCAGGCCGGGGGGAAAAAAACCCACACCCAATTGGGGTTTCTTTACTCTATTTTACATTTTAAATTTACCTAAAAAGAAAAAACCATTAACCTGCAAAGAAACAGATACAGGACCAAAACACTTTCAGTCCAAGTCACGCAGCTAACCACACCGCTCATACACCTGGAAACACCACCACACGCTCACGCTGCACCACTTCTCCCGGTGTGCCGGGACCCAGTCTCCTCATGACCCCTCAGGAACGCCATTCCCAGAAGCCTCCAAATTGACCCTGCCTGCCAAAACCCCGGCCCAATGGGCACCCACGTCCAAACCTTGGCGACGAACGTCGCCTCGCTGAGCGGCCGGGACCGGGGAAAAAAAAAAACCCAGCCAGGGGAAAAAAAAAATCCCCCGGCTGAGGTTTTTTTTATTCTATTTTAAATTTTAAAATTAGCTGAAAAGAAAAAACCTTGAACCTGCAAAGAAACAAATACAGGACCAAAACGCAACCATTCCAAATCACTCAGCAAACCACACCACTCATACGCCTACCGACACCACCACACGCTCACGCCGCAGCCCTTCTCCCCATGTGCCGTAACCCCGTCTCCACATGGCCCCTCGGGAACGCCGTCCCCGGAAGCCTCAAAAATGACCCTGCCTGCCAAAACCCCGGCCCGATGGGCGCCCACGTCCAAACCTTGGCGACGAACGTCGCCTCGCTGAGCGGCCGGGACCGGGGAAAAAAAAAACCCAGCCAGGGGAAAAAAAAAAAAATCCCCCGGCTGGGGTTTTTTTTATTCTATTTTAAATTTTAAAATTAGCTGAAAAGAAAAAACCTTGAACCTGCAAAGAAACAAATACAGGACCAAAACGCAACCATTCCAAATCACTCAGCAAACCACACCACTCATACGCCTACCGACACCACCACACGCTCACGCCGCAGCCCTTCTCCCCATGTGCCGTAACCCCGTCTCCACATGGCCCCTCGGGAACGCCGTCCCCGGAAGCCTCAAAAATGACCCTGCCTGCCAAAACCCCGGCCCGATGGGCACCCACGTCCAAACCTTGGCGACGAACGTCGCCTCGCTGAGCGGCCGGGACCGGGGAAAAAAAAAACCCAGCCAGGGGAAAAAAAAAAAAAATCCCCCGGCTGGGGTTTTTTTTATTCTATTTTAAATTTTAAAATTAGCTGAAAAGAAAAAACCTTGAACCTGCAAAGAAACAAATACAGGACCAAAACGCAACCATTCCAAATCACTCAGCAAACCACACCACTCATACGCCTACCGACACCACCACACGCTCACGCCGCAGCCCTTCTCCCCATGTGCCGTAACCCCGTCTCCACATGGCCCCTCGGGAACGCCGTCCCCGGAAGCCTCAAAAATGACCCTGCCTGCCAAAACCCCGGCCCAATGGGCACCCACGTCCAAACCTTGGCGACGAACGTCGCCTCGCTGAGCGGCCGGGACCGGGGAAAAAAAAACCCAGCCGGGGGAAAAAAAAAAAATCCCCCAGCTGGGGTTTTTTTATTCTATTTTAAATTAGACATTTACCTGAAATGCCAAAAACATTAACCTGCAATAACAAGTAACTACAAACCCAAACCACAATATTACCAGATCACACAACTCTAACACACCACCCATACACCTTCCAAAACCACCACACCATGACACCACACCCATTCTCTGCCCTTCTTGCCCTGTGCCGTCACCCCATCTCTGCATAGGCCCTCAAAAACACCATTCCCGGCACCCTCTAAACTCGCCCCGCCTGCCAAAACGCCACTCCCAGCCAGGCCTCAGTCCGTACGTTAGCGACAAACATCACCTGCTGGAGCCACCAGAAACAGGGGAAAAAAATCCCATACGGGACGGGGGGGGGATAAAACCCCCCAGCTAGGGCTCTTATTCCTTACCTTCAGAATTTACCTGAAAAGGGAAAAAATTTTTGAACCTCCAAGGACAAATAACTAAAACCCCAAGCCACATTCACTCGAGATTTCACACTACCCGAACATGCTGCATGTCATCTACCACAACGACCCTTTTAAGTACATGTCTCAAGCTATTTGTCAGGACAGAAAAACAGTTTGGACTTAATTCCCTTGCCATCCTTCACATAGTTCTTGACCACGATGATCCGTTCTTCCATGGCTTCCCAATCATGGCAGTTACCACAAGTCTGTTCCTCTGACGATCTGGAACTCAAACTCACCCCACGTCTCCGTCGCTAAGCGGTGACGACGCCCACGACCCTGCCGACGCCGCTTCATCTCGGGTAACCGACTCGGGGCGCGGCCGACTGAGAGCGGTGTCAGATGGCTCACGCTGTGATGTCGTGCAATGTGATGGCAAGGGCCGCTATTGCTGGCTAAGTGAACAAAGTATGACAATCAAAATCGGTTACAACTTGCTTCAGAGTATTTTCTACATGGACAGGAGATGCCAAAGGCTAGAGGGAGGCCTTTCCATTGAGTCGTGAGGTTCAAAATGGACACCCTCACTTTCTAAACTCCACCCCGGACAGAAGACTAGGTGCGGCTGGATCCAAACGTAGCCACGCACTGGGTCTACAGCTCGACTCCCAGACTCACAGAGGATAGGGGAAAGACCTAAAATATTATATTTAGATAAGGCCACAGGATTGTATGTTTACAACTCATTCCTTATATCACTCAGCCTGATTTGCAGAATTGCATCGCTCTACACCTCGACATCCCTACCTCCCTTCCATGGACGTAGGGACAAGTGGGTTGATGAGGCAAACACCATGAAAATGAATAACCAAACAGAGCAGTAGAGCAGGAAGGCTGACTGGAGCTGCTGCTTCTGCTAAAGTCCCATGCAAGAATATAAATCCCTGGGTATTTATACCCTTACAAACTATTCACCCACCCCTCTAGATTGAGAGTCAGTGCAGCAGCAATAGCTGAGTCTGGTCTCCTTGCTTCTCAGTAGATCCTCTGCGCTGATCTCAGACTGGACTTGGCTCCTCGCAGCCGTAGATTTTGTTTACCGTCCGTAGGATCTTCCTGCCAGCCTCAAATGTGGCATTTCCACACAAATAAACCTAGGTCTTCAAAAAAGTGTAAAGCAGGCCTTATCCCACAGGTGTTGATCAGAGTCTGTAGCTTCTTTTGTTACCATCCAAAAAAAAAAGCTGTAACTGAGTGTTACATAGCCTAACAAAATGCCTTTTTACAAGTAAGTGACTCATATTGACAACGTGATCACCTGCAAAGAAAAAACATTTCATTAAAACACACTTCATCTCTGAAAAAAGAGCACACCACAGAAAACACTAGTCAATGTCGTTAGTAACAACACCAAAACACCACTAAAAGGACTATTGACTCCCCTGCCGACAGCTACTCCATCCCAAATTACTGCACGACCTTTGCCTACACAATTGAACATGTCAGCATATGAACCGTGGACTCCTAGACATCAGTCCACCCACCCCTAACTGCACACGTCAGGGCAGAGCGGCTCCGAGCCAAAAGCGCACCCGCTCAGACAGACTCTCCACAGAACATTATAGACAACATGATGGCAATACCACCAACAACAACCAACGATGAGAACGACTCCAAACCAGACACACATTGATCAAAAGAACCTGCAGGGAGGCACTGGTGTACAAGGAGCCTCCACTGCAACCCCAGAAAACAAAGGAGCCAAAATTCAGGGCCCCTTACAAGACGGCGGCACGGGCGCAAACACACAGAGACGGCGGCACGGGCGCAAACACACAGAGACGGCGGCACGGGCGCAAACACACAGAGACGGCGGCACGGGCGCAAACACACAGAGACGGCGGCACGGGCGCAAACACACAGAGACGGCGGCACGGGCGCAAACACACAGAGACGGCGGCACGGGCGCAAACACACAGAGACGGCGGCACGGGCGCAAACACACAGAGACGGCGGCACGGGCGCAAACACACAGAGACGGCGGCACGGGCGCAAACACACAGAGACGGCGGCACGGGCGCAAACACACAGAGACGGCGGCACGGGCGCAAACACACAGAGACGGCGGCACGGGCGCAAACACACAGAGACGGCGGCACGGGCGCAAACACACAGAGACGGCGGCACGGGCGCAAACACACAGAGACGGCGGCACTGGCGCAAACACACAGAGACGGCGGCACTGGCGCAAACACACAGAGACGGCGGCACTGGCGCAAACGCTTCGATATGCTGGGAAGAAGTGCCAGTCCCCAAGACTGGATGGGTAGAGAGCAGAGCTGCCAACACAGCCCTCAACGACACCATAACACACAACTGACCAGAAACATCCAAAACACAAGAACCTTCCACTCTTTCACCTGCTGATGGGACAAAACCGGCACCCAATTGGCACTACGACAATCGGCACCGGTGTTGCAGATCCCAGAATGGCACCCGAGTACACTTTCGTGTCCCTCAAATGCAATGAGACCCCAGGATCATCAGACAGGCGCAAGGCAGGCTTCCCGAACTACACAACGACACAGACACTGGCTGGAGCTGCCCTGCCCGGCACACGCTGGCATCGCACTGTGAAATTCCCTAGACCCTTCACCTGCCCAAAGGAGACTGTTCCTGGATAACCCTTGCCCCAAACTGAACTTTACTCCCCTCCCTGCACTTTTCAGCCCGTTCTCAACACCCCAGCCTCCACTTAGCTTTCAGAGGACCAAGAAACTGAATCCATCTTCAACAAAAGAAAACACCACGTGCGCTGACAAGGATATTCCAGCATCACCAGGTTCCTCCTCAACATCTACAGCAACACAAGAAAACACACACACACTAAGCAGAGCGAGCACACAGTATAAAGGCACAAGGCACAACTTCCCTCTGACACCACACACCGCCCCACCTGCTTACCATGCTCAGCTCACCTCTTTCCTCACTGTTTCTTGCCAAGTTGTCCCTCTGCATCTGAAATCAAGGTATTCAGCAAGTCACCCAGATGCTCATGAACATCTTGACTATACAACAGGTCTGCTTTCTGTTTAGGAATCCCACCAGAAGCTCTAATTAGGTCTCCAAAACACTGGAGAAGGGACAGTCCGCTCCCCTGCCCACAGCTACTCCATCCCAGATGACGGCTCAACCTTTGCCAATGCAGTTTAACGTGTCAACAGATTAACCGTGCACCCCTAGAGCTACATTCACCCACCCCTGACTCCACGCCTCCGGGCACAGCAGCTCCGAGCCAAATGTGCACGTGCACAGACAGACGCACCTCAAAACATTATAGACAACACATCAACAGCACCAAAAGTGCTGTATAACAAGAGCTACTCCAAAACAGAGACTACATCAATCAAAAGAACCTGCAGAGAGGCAGCAGTGAGGCAAGGAGTCTCTACTGCAACCCCAGAAAAAAATAAGAGCCCAACATCACGGCCCCTTAAGAAATGGTGGCACTGGCACAAACACGCAAGGCTGCTGCAAAACTAAGAACTTCTTCCCAGCATCTTAAAGTGCCAGTCCCATAGACTGGATGCATACAGAGCACAACCGCTGATGATGCGGCCCAGAACTACACCGTAAATCACAACTGACCAGAAACATGAAAAATGAAACCACTACCCACACTTTCGGCTGATGATACAAGAATCCAGGACCCAATTGACACCAACCCAATTGGCACTGGCATTCCAGATCCCGGGATGGCACCCGAGATACATGCTGTGCGCCTGGAGCGCAAAGAGACCCCAGGATCATCGGACAGTCGCGAGACAGGCTTCCCAAACTACACAATGCAGACAGAGGCTGGAGCTGCCCTGCCCGCCACACCCTGGCATCACACTGTAAAGGTCCCCAGACACTTTACCCACCCAAGGGGAACTGTTCCTGGACGGCCCTTATCAGAACTTAACCCCAACCCTGCGATTCCCAGCCCCTTCCCAGCCCCCGTGCCTCCACTTAGCTTTCAGAGGGCCGAGGGACCTAACCCATCTTCGACGAAGAAAACGCCACACGCGCTAACAGGGATCTTCCTGCATCGCTGGGTTCCTCTTCAACATCTACAGGAACACAAGAAAACACACGCTCGTTAAGCCGTACCGGCACACGGTGCCGTGGGGTACACTCCGACCCCTTCCGCGACACCCACCTCCCGCTCAGTTCCACGGCGTTCCGTGCCGCGGGCGCGGTCACAAACCCTCATCGCTTGTGACGCCTAAGACGGCGAGAAACAAAAAGATCCGTAGCTCTTCGAATAAATCCCTGGCCCCACGCTCCTCCTCGCCCCTACCACGGCTCCGTGCTCACCTTGCCAGAGGAGCTGCGCTGCCGATACCCAGCTTTCCACTTTGCTTCGCACCTAGAAAACATAGAAACGACCAAACTTAGCTGGAGCCACACGGCACAGCTTCCTGCTCCCACCACGCACCGACCTGCTTGCTTACGGCGCTCGGCTCGCCTCCTCCGTCGCTCTTTCGTGCCAAGTTGTCCCTCTGCATCTGAAATCAAGGTATTCAACAAGGTAACCAGGAGCTCATCAACAGCTTGACCATTCCACAGGTCTGCTTTCTATTCAGGAATCACACAATAAGGTCTAATTGAGTCCCAAAAACCACTGCGGTACGGACTGTCCGCTCCCCTGCCCACAGCTACTCCGTCCCAGATGACCGCACAGCCTATGCCTACGCAGGATAACATGTCCACAGATCAATCGTGGACTCCTAAAGCTCGGTCCACCCGCTCCTAACTCTACACCTCCGGGCAGAGCAGCTCCGAGCCAAATGCGCACGTGCTTAGACAGATGCTCCACACAACATTATAGACGACCCGACAGCAACAACACCAAAAATGCTCCACAACAAAAATAACTCCAAATCAGAGACAGCAACGATAAAAATAACCTGCGGGGAGGCAGTGGTGAGGCGAGGAGCCTCTAATGCCACCCCAGAAAAAAAAGGAGCCGAACGTCACGGACTCTTACGAGACGGCAGCCCTGGCGCAAACATGCGGAGACGGCACAAATACGAGAAGCTGCTGCAAAACTTAAAACCTTCAAGATGCTGGGAAGAAGTGCCAGTCCCTTAGACTGGATAAGCAGAGATGAGAGCTGCTGTTGCAGCCCAGAACTACACCATAAAAAACAACTGACAAAAAACATTCAAGATACAAGAACCGTGTACCCTTTCGACGGCTGATACAAGAAAACCAGCAGCCGATTAGCGCTACGTCGATCGGCACCGGCTTTCCAGACCCCGGGATGGCGCTTGAAATGACTTTCTTGCCCCTGGAACGCAATGATACCCGAGATCGTCTGACAGACACGAAGCACGCTCCCCAAACTACACGACAACAGACGCGGGCTGGAGCGGCCCTGCCCGGCACACGCTGGCATCGCACTATAAAGTTGTCTGACCCCATTTCTCTGCCCAAAGGGGACTGCCCTTTTCTGTCTCAGAACTTAAAACCCTCCCTGCGATTCCCAGCCCCTTCCAAGCCCTCGTGCCTCCACTTAACTTTTAGAGGGCTGAGGGACCAAATCCATCTTCAACAGAGGAAAACACGACGTGGGCTAACGGTGATCTTCCTGCAGTTGTCACTTTCCCCGTCACCACCTACAATAAGGAAAGCAAAGACATACGTACAATTAAGCACCCAAAAAATATTTGTCAGTACTAGACTACAAGTCATTGCTCACTTTGGCTGAGTTCAAGGAGATACATTTGAATGTTCTACCAGGGACCACTGCAAAGGTTCTGGAGACAAGACACTCTTCTAGGAGAAAATATTACATTAACAGCTATTAATACAGCAATACAAACCAAAAAACAACACTCCATTTTCATCGTGGTCAGGAATTATTGGAAAATGCAAAACACGTGGAACTGAATCAACATATGAAACATAATGACAAACCAACTTTCTACTACAGCTACTACTGAACCTTTCCTACGCCCGAAGCTCTCACCTCAAAGGAACTCCTCCGCTTCTCCTAAGACGGCTGCCCACGTAGCTTAAACGGCTCAAAACCTGCCGGCTGCCGAAGGAGCGACAGAGAACCGGCACCGAAGTGGTCCTGGAGCCGAATGAGCTCCCTGCCAGGGGACTGGGGCTCAAATACCCTGAGCCCCACCCACCCCTTCCCACAATCCCCTAGGAAAGGGGAGGGATCGATCACCCCAGCCCCACCGACCACCTTATCAAATTACTTAGAGTCTCACTTGAAATGACAGCACCTGCACTTTATTACTGCTCTTGCATCTACAATGAGACTCAGTATGGAGACCAACTTAGAATTTCTAGGGAGCAGATAAAAAATAAGATACAACAATGACACTCCATCTTCATCGTGGTCAAGAATTATTGGAAAATGCAAAGCACCTGGAACTGAATCAACAAATGAAACGTGATGACAAACCAACTTTCTACTGCAGCTGCTACTGAACCTTTCCTGCACCCTAAGCTCTCACCTCAAAGGGACTCCTCGGCTTCTCCTAAGACGGCTGCCCACGTAGCTTAAACGGCTCAAAACCTGCCGGCTGCCGAAGGAGCGACAGAGAACCATCACCGAAGCGGTCCTGGAGCCGAATGAGCTCCCTGCCAGGGGACTGGGGCTCAAATACACTGAGCCCCACCCACCCCTTCCCACAATCCCCTAGGAAAGGGGAGGGATCAATCACCACAGCCCCACCCACCACCTTATCAAATTACCTAGAGTCTCACTTGAAATGACAGCACCTGCACTTTATTACTGCTCTTGCATCAACAATGAGACTCAGTATGGAGACCAACTTAGAATTTCTAGGGAGCAGATAAAAAATAAGATACAACAACTGACACTCCATCTTCATCGTGGTCAAGAATTATTGGAAAATGCAAAGCACCTGGAACTGAATCAACAAATGAAACGTGATGACAAACCAGCTTTCTACTGCAGCTGCTACTGAACCTTTCCTGCGCCCAAAGCTCTCACCTCAAAGGGACTCCTCGGCTTCTCCTAAGACGGCTACCCACGTAGCTTAAACGGCTCAAAACCTGCCGGCTGCCGAAGCAACGACAGAGAACCATCACCGAAGCGGTCCTGGAGCCGAATGAGCTCCCTGCCAGGGGACTGGGGCTCAAATACCCTGAGCCCCGCCCACCCCTTCCCACAATCCCCTAGGAAAGGGGAGGGATCAATCACCCCAGCCCCACCCACCACCTTATCAAATTACCTAGAGTCTCACTTGAAATGACAGCACCTGCACTTTATTACTGCTCTTACATCTACAATGAGACTCAGTATGGAGACCAACTTAGAATTTCTAGGGAGCAGATAAAAAATAAGAAACATGATGACAAACCAACTTTCTACTACAGCTACTACTGAACCTTTCCTGCGCCCAAAGCTCTCACCTCAAAGGGACTCCTCCGCTTCTCCTAAGACGGCTGCCCACGTAGCTTAAACAGCTCAAAACCTGCCGGCTGCCAAAGCAACGACAGAGAACCGGCACCGAAGCGGTCCTGGAGCGGAATGAGCTCCCTATCTGAAGATTGGGGCTCAAATACCCTGACCCCCGCCCACCCCTTCCCACAATCGCCTAGGAAAAGAGAGGGATCGGTCTCCCCACACCCCACCCACAACCCTTATCAAATTACCTGGAATCTCACTGAAAATTACAGCACCAGGACTTTATTACTGCTATTGCACTTGCAATATGACTAAATACAGATTTCAACCTAGATTTCCTAAGAAGTAGATAGAAATAATTATATTGCTAATACGATTGTGTATTGAAATTCCCTATAAAAGCGGGCAGAGGTCAGTGTCAAATGTCAGAGGTCAGCACGGAAGGGTCTGAAATCAATAGACATATGTCAAGGATCATAGCTGAAAGGGCACATATAGATGGTCAGGGAAACAGACTCAAAATGCAGTGGTCAAAGCTCTAGTGTCAAAGGTCCAGGATCAAAGGTGGAAAGTCATGGGATCAAAGGACCACAAATATCAAATGTCACCAGAGGTGAAAACGTCACCCAAGGTCAAAAGAACACCTGAGATCAAAAGGTCACCAGAAGTCAAAAGCTCACCAGAGTTCAAAGGACACCGGGGTAAAAAGTCACCAGATGTCAAAGGTCAGGGGGTTAGCGGTCAACAGAGGTCAAAGGTCACCGGGCGTCAAAGGTCACCAGGGGTCAAAGGTCACCGGGGTGAAAGGTCACCGGAAGGACAAAGGTCACCAAGGGGTCAAAGGTCACCAAGGGGTCAAAGGTCACCAGGGGGTCAAAGGTCACCGGAAGGTCAAAGGTCACCAAGGGGTCAAAGGTCACCGGAAGGTCAAAGGTCACCAAGGGGTCAAAGGTCACCAGGGGTCAAAGGTCACCGGAAGGTCAAAGGTCACCGGAAGGTCAAAGGTCACCAAGGGGTCAAAGGTCACGAAGGGGTCAAAGGTCACCGGAAGGTCAAAGGTCACCAAGGGGTCAAAGGTCACCGGAAGTCAAAGGTCACCAAGGGGTCAAAGGTCACCGGAAGGTCAAAGGTCAACGGAAGGTCAAAGGTCACAAAGGGGTCAAAGGTCACCGGAAGGTCAAAGGTCACCAAGGGGTCAAAGGTCACCAAGGGGTCAAAGGTCACCGGAAGGTCAAAGGTCACCAAGGGGTCAAAGGTCACCGGAAGGTCAAAGGTCACCAAGGGGTCAAAGGTCACCGGAGGTCAAAGGTCACCAATGGGTCAAAGGTCACCGGAAGGTCAAAGGTCACCGGAAGGCCAAAGGTCACCAAGGGGTCAAAGGTCACCGGAAGGTCAAAGGTCACCAAGGGGTCAAAGGTCACCGGAAGGTCAAAGGTCACCAGGGGTCAAAGGTCACCAAGGGGTCAAAGGTCACCGGAGGTCAAAGGTCACCAAGGGGTCAAAGGTCACCGGAGGTCAAAGGTCACAAAGGGGTCAAAGGTCACCGGAAGGTCAAAGGTCACCAAGGGGTCAAAGGTCACCAAGGGGTCAAAGGTCACCGGAGGTCAAAGGTCACCAAGGGGTCAAAGGTCACCGGAAGGTCAAAGGTCACCAAGGGGTCAAAGGTCACCAAGGGGTCAAATGTCACCGGAGGTCAAAGGTCAACAAGGGGTCAAAGGTCACCGGAAGGTCAAAGGCCACCGGAAGGTCAAAGGTCACCGGAAGGTCAAAGGTCACCAAGGGGTCAAAGGTCACCGGAAGGTCAAAGGTCACCGGAAGGTCAAAGGTCACCAAGGGGTCAAAGGTCACCAAGGGGTCAAAGGTCACCAAGGGGTCAAAGGTCACCGGAAGTCAAAGGTCACCAAGGGGTCAAAGGTCACCGGAAGGTCAAAGGTCACCAAGGGGTCAAAGGTCACCAAGGGGTCAAAGGTCACCGGAAGGTCAAAGGTCAACAAGGGGTCAAAGGTCACCGGAAGGTCAAAGGTCACCAATGGGTCAAAGGTCACCGGAAGGTCAAAGGTCACCGGAAGGTCAAAGGTAACCAGGGGTCAAAGGTCACCGGAAGGTCAAAGGTCACCGGAAGGTCAAAGGTCACCAAGGGGTCAAAGGTCACCGGAAGGGCAAAGGTCAACAAGGGGTCAAAGGTCACCGGAAGGTCAAAGGTCACCAAGGGGTCAAAGGTCACCGGAAGGTCAAAGGTCACCAAGGGGTCAAAGGTCATCGGAATGTCAAAGGTCACCAGGGGGTCAAAGGTCACCGGAAGGTCAAAGGTCACCGGAAGGTCAAAGGTCACCGGAAGGTCAAAGGTCACCAAGGGGTCAAAGGTCACCGGAAGGTCAAAGGTCACCAAGGGGTCAAAGGTCACCGGAAGGTCAAAGGTCACCAGGGGTCAAAGGTCACCAAGGGGTCAAAGGTCACCGGAAGGTCAAAGGTCACCGGAAGGTCAAAGGTCACCAAGGGGTCAAAGGTCACCGGAAGGTCAAAGGTCACCAAGGGGTCAAAGGTCACCGGAAGGTCAAAGGTCACCAAGGGGTCAAAGGTCACCGGAAGGTCAAAGGTCACCAAGGGGTCAAAGGTCACCGGAAGGTCAAAGGTCACCGGAAGGTCAAAGGTCACCAGAAGGTCAAAGGTCACCGGAAGGTCAAAGGTCACCGGAAGGTCAAAGGTCACCGGAAGGTCAAAGGTCACCAAGGGGTCAAAGGTCACCGGAAGGTCAAAGGTCACCAGGGGTCAAAGGTCACCAGGGGTCAAAGGTCACCGGAAGGTCAAAGGTCACCGGAAGGTCAAAGGTCACCAAGGGGTCAAAGGTCACCGGAAGGTCAAAGGTCACCAAGGGGTCAAAGGTCACCAAGGGGTCAAAGGTCACCGGAAGGTCAAAGGTCACCAAGGGGTCAAAGGTCACCGGAAGGTCAAAGGTCACCAAGGGTCAAAGGTCACCAAGGGGACAAAGGTCACCGGAAGGTCAAAGGTCACCAAGGGGTCAAAGGTCACCGGAAGGTCAAAGGTCACAAAGGGGTCAAAGGTCACCAAGGGGTCAAAGGTCACCGGAAGGTCAAAGGTCACCAAGGGGTCAAAGGTCACCAAGGGGTCAAAGGTCACCAAGGGGTCAAAGGTCACCGGAAGGTCAAAGGTCACCAAGGGGTCAAAGGTCACCGGAAGGTCAAAGGTCACCAAGGGGTCAAAGGTCACCAAGGGGTCAAAGGTCACCGGAAGGTCAAAGGTCACCGGAAGGTCAAAGGTCACCAAGGGGTCAAAGGTCACCGGAAGGTCAAAGGTCACCAAGGGGTCAAAGGTCACCGGAAGGTCAAAGGTCACCAAGGGTCAAAGGTCACCAAGGGGACAAAGGTCACCGGAAGGTCAAAGGTCACCAAGGGGTCAAAGGTCACCGGAAGGTCAAAGGTCACCAAGGGGTCAAAGGTCACCAAGGGGTCAAAGGTCACCGGAAGGTCAAAGGTCACCAAGGGGTCAAAGGTCACCAAGGGGTCAAAGGTCACCAAGGGGTCAAAGGTCACCGGAAGGTCAAAGGTCACCAAGGGGTCAAAGGTCACCGGGGGTCAAAGGTCACCAAGGGGTCAAAGGTCACCAAGGGGTCAAAGGTCACCGGAAGGTCAAAGGTCACCGGAAGGTCAAAGGTCACCAAGGGGTCAAAGGTCACCAAGGGGTCAAAGGTCACCGGAAGGTCAAAGGTCACCAAGGGGTCAAAGGTCACCGGAAGGTCAAAGGTCACCAAGGGGTCAAAGGTCACCGGAAGGTCAAAGGTCACCAAGGGGACAAAGGTCACCGGAAGGTCAAAGGTCACCGGAAGGTCAAAGGTCACCTGAAGGTCAAAGGTCACCGGAAGGTCAAAGGTCACCGGAAGGTCAAAGGTCACCAAGGGGTCAAAGGTCACCGGAAGGTCAAAGGTCACCAAGGGGTCAAAGGTCACCGGAAGGTCAAAGGTCACCAGGGGGTCAAAGGTCACCGGAGGTCAAAGGTCACAAAGGGGTCAAAGGTCACCGGAAGGTCAAAGGTCACCAAGGGGTCAAAGGTCACCGGAAGGTCAAAGGTCACCAAGGGGTCAAAGGTCACCAAGGGGTCAAAGGTCACCGGAAGTCAAAGGTCACAAAGGGGTCAAAGGTCACCGGAAGGTCAAAGGTCACCAAGGGGTCAAAGGTCACCGGAAGCTCAAAGGTCACCAAGGGGTCAAAGGTCACCAAGGGGTCAAAGGTCACCTGAGGTCAAAGGTCACCAAGGGGTCAAAGGTCACCGGAAGGTCAAAGGTCACCAAGGGGTCAAAGGTCACCGGAAGGTCAAAGGTCACCAAGGGGTCAAAGGTCACGGGAAGGTCAAAGGTCACCAAGGGGTCAAAGGTCACCGGGGGTCAAAGGTCACCAAGGGGTCAAAGGTCACCAGAGGTCAAAGGTCACCAAGGGGTCAAAGGTCGCCGGAAGGTCAAAGGTCGCCGGAAGGTCAAAGGTCACCAAGGGGTCAAATGTCACCAAGGGGTCAAAGGTCACCGGAAGGTCAAAGGTCACCAAGGGGTCAAAGGTCACCAAGGGGTCAAAGGTCACCGGAAGGTCAAAGGTCAACAAGGGGTCAAAGGTCACCGGAAGGTCAAAGGTCACCAAGGGGTCAAAGGTCACCGGAAGGTCAAAGGTCACCAAGGGTCAAAGGTCACCAAGGGGACAAAGGTCACCGGAAGGTCAAAGGTCACCAAGGGGTCAAAGGTCACCGGAAGGTCAAAGGTCACCAAGGGGTCAAAGGTCACCAAGGGGTCAAAGGTCACCGGAAGGTCAAAGGTCACCAAGGGGTCAAAGGTCACCAAGGGGTCAAAGGTCACCAAGGGGTCAAAGGTCACCGGAAGGTCAAAGGTCACCAAGGGGTCAAAGGTCACCAAGGGGTCAAAGGTCACCGGAAGGTCAAAGGTCACCAAGGGGTCAAAGGTCACCAAGGGGTCAAAGGTCACCGGAAGGTCAAAGGTCACCGGAAGGGTCAAAGGTCACCGGGGGTCAAAGGTCACCAAGGGGTCAAAGGCCACCAAGGGGTCAAAGGTCACCAAGGGGTCAAAGGTCACCGGAAGGTCAAAGGTCACCGGAAGGTCAAAGGTCACCAAGGGGTCAAAGGTCACCAAGGGGTCAAAGGTCACCGGAAGGTCAAAGGTCAACAAGGGGTCAAAGGTCACCGGAAGGTCAAAGGTCACCAAGGGGTCAAAGGTCACCGGAAGGTCAAAGGTCACCAAGGGGACAAAGGTCACCGGAAGGTCAAAGGTCACCGGAAGGTCAAAGGTCACCGGAAGGTCAAAGGTCACCGGAAGGTCAAAGGTCACCAAGGGGTCAAAGTTCACCGGAGGTCAAAGGTCACAAAGGGGTCAAAGGTCACCGGAAGGTCAAAGGTCACCAAGGGGTCAAAGGTCACCGGAAGGTCAAAGGTCACCAAGGGGTCAAAGGTCACCAAGGGGTCAAAGGTCACCGGAAGGTCAAAGGTCACAAAGGGGTCAAAGGTCACCGGAAGCTCAAAGGTCACCAAGGGGTCAAAGGTCACCGGAAGCTCAAAGGTCACCAAGGGGTCAAAGGTCACCAAGGGGTCAAAGGTCACGTGAGGTCAAAGGTCACCAAGGGGTCAAAGGTCACCGGAAGGTCAAAGGTCACCAAGGGGTCAAAGGTCACCGGAAGGTCAAAGGTCAACAAGGGGTCAAAGGTCACGGGAAGGTCAAAGGTCACCAAGGGGTCAAAGGTCACCGGGGGTCAAAGGTCACCAAGGGGTCAAAGGTCACCGGAGGTCAAAGGTCACCAAGGGGTCAAAGGTCGCCGGAAGGTCAAAGGTCGCCGGAAGGTCAAAGGTCACCAAGGGGTCAAATGTCACCAAGGGGTCAAAGGTCACCGGAAGGTCAAAGGTCACCAAGGGGTCAAAGGTCACCAAGGGGTCAAAGGTCACCGGAAGGTCAAAGGTCACCAAGGGGTCAAAGGTCACCGGAAGGTCAAAGGTCACCAAGGGGTCAAAGGTCACCGGAAGGTCAAAGGTCACCGGAAGGCCAAAGGTCACCAAGGGGTCAAAGGTCACCGGAAGGTCAAAGGTCACCAAGGGTCAAAGGTCACCGGAAGGTCAAAGGTCACCGGAAGGTCAAAGGTCACCAAGGGGACAAAGGTCACCGGAAGGTCAAAGGTCACCAAGGGGTCAAAGGTCACCGGAAGGTCAAAGGTCACCAAGGGGTCAAAGGTCACCGGAGGTCAAAGGTCACCAAGGGGTCAAAGGTCACCGGAAGGTCAAAGGTCGCCGGAAGGTCAAAGGTCGCCAAGGGGTCAAATGTCACCAAGGGGTCAAAGGTCACCGGAAGGTCAAAGGTCACCAAGGGGTCAAAGGTCACCGGAAGGTCAAAGGTCACCAAGGGGTCAAAGGTAACCGGAGGTCAAAGGTCACCAATGGGTCAAAGGTCACCGGAAGGTCAAAGGTCACCGGAAGGCCAAAGGTCACCAAGGGGTCAAAGGTCACCGGAAGGTCAAAGGTCACCAAGGGGTCAAAGGTCACCAAGGGGTCAAAGGTCACCGGAAGGTCAAAGGTCACCGGAATGTCAAAGGTCACCGGAATGTCAAAGGTCACCAAGGGGTCAAAGGTCACCGGAAGGTCAAAGGTCACCGGAAGGTCAGAGGTCACCAAGGGGTCAAAGGTCACCGGAAGGTCAAAGGTCACCAAGGGGTCAAAGGTCACCGGGGGTCAAAGGTCACCAAGGGGTCAAAGGTCACCGGAAGGTCAAAGGTCACCGGAAGGTCAAAGGTCACCAAGGGGTCAAAGGTCACCGGGGGTCAAAGGTCACCAAGGGGTCAAAGGTCACCAAGGGGTCAAAGGTCACCGGAAGGTCAAAGGTCACCGGAAGGTCAAAGGTCACCAAGGGGCCAAAGGTCACCGGAAGGCCAAAGGTCACCAAGGGGTCAAAGGTCACCGGAAGGTCAAAGGTCACCGGAAGGTCAAAGGTCACCGGGGGTCAAAGGTCACCGGAAGGTCAAAGGTCACCGGAGGGTCAAAGGTCACCAAGGGGTCAAAGGTCACCGGAAGGTCAAAGGTCACCGGAAGGTCAAAGGTCACCGGAAGGTCAAAGGTCACCAAGGGGTCAAAGGTCACCAAGGGGTCAAAGGTCACCGGAAGGTCAAACGTCACCGGAAGGTCAAAGGTCACCGGAGGGTCAAAGGTCACCAAGGGGTCAAAGGTCACCGGAAGGTCAAAGGTCACCGGAAGGTCAAAGGTCACCGGAAGGTCAAAGGTCACCAAGGGGTCAAAGGTCACCGGAAGGTCAAACGTCACCGGAAGGTCAAAGGTCACCAAGGGGTCAAAGGTCACCGGGGGTCAAAGGTCACCGGAAGGTCAAAGGTCACCGGAGGTCAAAGGTCACCAAGGGGTCGAAGGTCACCGGAGGTCAAAGGTCACCAAGGGGTCAAAGGTCACCGGAAGGTCAAAGGTCACAGGAGGTCAAAGGTCACCAAGGGGTCAAATGTCGCGGGAGGTCAAAGGTCACCAAGGGTTCAAAGGTCACCGTTGTCAAAGGTCGCCAGGTGTCAAAGGTCACCAGAGGTCAAAATGTCACCTGGGGTCAAAAGATCACTAAATGCCAAAAGGTCATGAGGTCCTCCACTGTATCCTTTGCTCCTGAAGACCAGGGTCCCCATGACATCCTTTGTGTGTCCCCTAGCCCCTATAGACTCTGCCCCAAGCCCCCCTGAGCCCTCGCTTTCAACAGCAGGGATAGGACTGTGACCCCAAACAGCACCCCGTCCCTGTACTTCCAAGAGCAGAGACAGCAGTAAAATCCATTACTTTAATGAAATGGGGGTCAAGGGGTGAGGCCCCTGCCAGGGCGAAAAATCATGGACTCCACACAATCCCATAAGAAATCAAGCAAAGCCATTTATTACACAAATAGGCCTCCTTATATATGCAGTTATGTCTTGATCACGCGTCCACGCTCCGAGCGTCCGTCAACTGATTGAATATTGTCTATGTTCAACAGCTGTCCGCGAGCCCGAGTCTCGCTGTTGATAGCTCTGATGATTTCCGTTGTGTTCCCAGCTTTCCGAGGTGGCCTTGAAACGTCTGGGGGCCTAGCTACTTCGGTAACAAATCTCCATCTAATAGAAACCCGTCCACACATTGTGAGAGATTTGAGGAATTTTCTTGAACTCAATGTCCCCTTTTTGTTTTTGAACCGGCCGGGCCTTGTTTACAACGCGCTGATTCATCTTTGAAATAAGCCATACTTATGTCATTAATCATATGTTTTATGCTGCAGCATAACAGCATTATATGCAATTGTAATTAATAAGATCAAACAGCTACCCACCTATTTCCAAGCTTTTAAACCATTTTTCCAAACCCTAATTCTACAATGACCATCTTATTAACGTGCTGTTTCAGTTTGTCTAAACTACTATGAATAGATTCCAAAGGATCATACAACTTAATATGACACATTCTCTCAAATTCTTCAGAACCGTGACCTACTGATAAAAGAAAATAAAAGATCTACAGGGAATTGGGTGACGTCGAAAACGCGGCATCTGTGGAAGAAAAAGTCAGAGTGAAAAGTACTCTGCGGCTGGCTGCACGAACAGGAAGATTTTTAGAAAAAGAAGCGGTGGGGCGTCTTTTACTATTGGCCCTGTGAAAGGGGTGTGTCCCATCGACGGACGGATTTTTTTCTCCAGGTACGTAGGAGGAGGTAGGGACTGAACTGTGGGAAGCGGTCACGAGGGGGAGCTGCGAGTCCCACGACCTCGCCGGACCCTAGCGGGAGGAGGGTCAGGCGGCCGATGGAGGATGTCTGAGGGGAGCCGGAAACGTGTGCCGTCCCCTCGGAGCCGCCTGCCGCGAACTGCCCCTGCTCTGAGAACTCCAAAAAATCGATACCCCTGGTATGTCCCGTATCACATTTGGAGTTCTGGAGCAGAGAGCAAATTATACGCGCTGCACCCTTTAAGCCATTGCCTGCCTACGAAGATGAACGGCGACAACCGGCAAGTTTCTACGAGCCAGGACGAGTTAATCCAGCTGACGTGCCTTTGACGGAGGACCCGATGAAGCGCCGGGATGGAGCGACGCAGATTCTCCCTGACTTCCGGGAGGAGAGCCGTGTGCGCATCCTGATGACTTACTGAGACGGCAGGATAGCCATATGGAGGAAGTTTTAAAAGCTAGGAAACCATTAGTTGGCAGAAATGGTAGAACTTCGTGGTTAATAGCATATAAAAAGGCATCATGTGCAATTAAGGATGGTTAGAGGCAATTGGCAGGGAATGTGAAAAACGGGAAAAACGGGAACGGGAGGGGCGGAATTGGACCTCGCTCCTGAGGAGCTCCGTATTAAAAAGGAGCAAATACAAAAATGGGCTAGAAAATGTGCAGAGGATGGGATGTGGTCAGTGCTTCTGTAAGAGAAGCAGATGAATATTTGAGAACACAATATGAAAAAGGGCTGGACACTGGGTCAGCAGATCTATTTACAAATATGCGACGACTTACTGATCTGCAGAGAAAGACAAGGGAATTGTGTACGAGTGATAGTAATGAAAATTTGGGTGCTACCCCGATGCATCAGGATAGAGATACTCTTCTAGATGACTCTCGTAATGAAGGGCAATGCTCACAACGGGTAGTCACGTATGCGACCGTTGAAGGGACTATGTTACCTGGCGGTATTACAGCAATGTCAGTGCACGTAAATAACAGAGGACAAAGGCAGTGGTAGCCCTTTGATTGAAAAACGGTTAAGCAATTGCAAACTGCAGTTGTGCAATATGGTATGGATAATAGGCACGTGATGCAGCTAATGGATTCATTTTTCAAGGGGCAAGTACTAACTCCAACAGATATTAAGGTATTGATAGAGTTATTGCTTCCCCCAATGGGGTGTTTGCTGTTCTTGGACAACTGGCAGGGGAAGGTGGAATTGGCAGTATTAGAAAATGTTCATTTAGCGGCAGATGATCCATTGCGATTACCTAGCGCAGACCGATTACCGGGTCGTGGCGATATGGGGATGATGCCGCTGAGGTGACGCTTCCTCCGAGGGTTTTGCGGCGAGGGCTTGCTGTGACTGCAGTGAAAGAATTAACAAATATAGGTAACCCTGTACCACCCTGTTCTACAATAAAGCAGGATCCTGGGGAGCCATATATAAGTTTGAGGACCGTTTCAAAGAAGCTATAGATGCTTCTCCTAACCTGACACCAGAGGCAAAAGCTGCTGTGGGTAAAGATTTGACCACGACTAGTGCAAACACTCAATACTGACAGATATTAGCCGGCTTGGGAAAAATAGCTTCTCGAGCAGAGATGATGGAAGCTTGTACATGGGTACCGATTATGCAACGCTAGGTAGAAAAGGCAAAAATACATACTCGAGCCAACGCTGAAGCTTTGGCTGCAGCGTTTTTAGCCGGCAACGAAAGGCCGAAGCCCTGCTTCTGACGGCCTAGCGGGTTTTACTTGCGTAGAGATGGGACATCTTAAAAGAAACTGTCCTCGATACGCTTAGCAGAATTACAAAAATGGCATAACTGCTCAATTAGTCCAGTAGCAGATTCTCTTTATGTTGTGGGAGTTATACAAAGACTACGTATAGCGCTTTTGCGGCGAGTTTCCAATGCCTTGTTTTTTGAACCATTTTAGATTTGTGGAACACGTTAGATTGTAGGACAGTGCCAGTATTTATAATGCATATAAAAAGCCACTCTAACCTACGAGGTGGTCTAGTAGAGGGAAACAACATTATATACAAACTTGAGGCAGTGACAGAAGTATCTCCTTTTGAACAAGCCAGACAAGCTCACAAGTACTTCCGTCTAACCTCAGCATCGCTCCAAAAACAGTTTGCGCTGACCGAGGAACAAGCTCCATCTGATGTTGCAGCTTGTCCCGATTCTGCCCGCATAATGCCTTGGCGACAAAAAGGAGTAAATCCACGGGGCTTGCAGCCAGGCCAGTTATGGCAAACTGATATTACTGATTTTGCACCGTCGGGCCGACAAAAGTACATTAGTGCGATCGTAGATACCTGTTCAGGACTGCTGTGGGAGTCATCAGCAAACGAAAAAAGCTAAAGCGTGATTTATTACAAGCTTCTGCTGTCTCGGGTGTTCGGACTCAGATCAAAACAGATAATGGTCTCCCATATCGTTCTGACACACTTGCAACCTTCCTCATTGGTGGAATGTACGACACCTATTTGGAGTACCTTTTAGTTCTACTGTCCGGGCAATTATTGAGCGTGCACAAGGCACCCTGAAAAATCTTTGGTATGTTTTGAAAAAACAAGAAGGAATTGCTCTCAGTCCAGAAGAGGTTTTGATAAAGGGACTGCATGTGCTGAACTGGCTGAATCCTAAAATTGAGACTAAAATGGAACCTGTTCTTATGCACCAAATAAAAAATGTCAAAGACTTTCCCAAAAATGTATTTAAGTTAATATGTTTAATCTGACAACGCAACAATGGGAAGGTCCTACGTCATTAATAACCTGGGGAAGAATATATGCTTGGGTTTCTACAGGTAACCATAAAAATTTGTGGATCTGAAAAAAGAGGGTGAGACCTTCCATAGCGAACAAATAAGAAACCTAATACAATTATGACAACCCTTAACCTCAAAGGTGTAATCGCTTTTAGAGATGCATGTAGCCAATGTTGAGAATACCACTTGTCCCGTCCCAACAGATGGGATGAGGAACAAATGAACTCTATACGTGACACGTGCCCCGACTCGACGGATGAGATTGGCTGTGAGTTAACTCCCGGTAATTCTGCGCGGCGATGCAAAGTGAACGACAGACGATCGCAATGGGGGTACAATTATGAATTTACTAGAAGCATGTGGTGGTATGCAAATTACAGCAATCGGTGACTTGGCAAAAGTATGTTATAATACCACAAAACTTATCAATACATGGACAGCAAAAACCCTTCTAAAAGCAGTGGATTGGCAACTATTAGTAACTGTAATGCAAAACTTAACAAGACTTTAGCAGCAGAATTTAAACATATAAAAACCATTGTAAATAAAAGGAAGAGAGAGAGAGAAGATGAAAACTAAGATATCAGAAAAAGACAGGCAGACAGAGAGACTAAGAGTAAGATATGACCACTCCACAGGTACGTTGATCCTGTGACGACCACCAGAGTGGGGGACGCGTTGCATATTTATATGCTGCTGACCTGTATCATACGTGACGTTGTTTTATAAGGCTGATCATTTACATACAAGATATTAGAAGGCAGTTGGTCTCCTCCCTCTGCTCGCTCTTCTTGCTAATTAGGAAGACTCTTCTAGAAATGGTTATGGGGTCTTCAAACTAGGAGAAAGTTCACCATAATGACCAGAAGCGAAATGTCTTGCCCATCAGGAGTAGCTGTTGTTCGTGTTCTCTTCTGGTAGCTGGCGGTTCGACAGATGGTTCATCTCTATCATCCAAATTAGGCCATGTAACCTTTCACGGCAACACTGTTAATAGTCCTTATCTTCCAAGGTGTCTGCCTTCATGGCCATAAAACTTTGGGAAAGATAAGATGAGATGGCAACTATCTCTTCCTCCCAATGTAACAAAAACCAGACGTTTAACGCATAACAAGGTCTTAGTTCTGCTAAGCATGGGAACCAGTGCTTCAAGATTGTCACACCACTTTGTAAAAGAGAGCAGCAATTGATTTTGTGTTATTAGCCATCGTCACAGTCATATTTTAATTTCAAACAACACATACAAACACAATCTTCATAAGATAGAAGATTTTCAAAACATGAAAATAACAGAGGATGTTGACTTTTCTGAGTTGGATACCCTCTTTGGTTAAAAGGAATATTGAAAACGGAACTGTTCTTGTTAATTGTAATTATATTAGCCTTAATGTTCTTAATCTGTATCATACTTTGAAGACAGTGTGAAACACAGGGTATTTTATATCTAATGAAATATTAACGAGGGAGAGATAGCGAGGCAGAGTCCCCCCTCCCGGGCAGATGGGGTTGTCACCAGCCTGGCTGAGAGGTTAAGCCAGAGACAAAAGAAACAAAAGGAGCCCCATAAGAAGGTAACAATGAATGAGCAAGCACCGGACACAAGTGTGCACAGCGCGAGGACAGTGCATGCAGGCTATCACATTATTGTATAGCATGTGATACAACCAATCACATTGTTGCAAGGCACGTGGAGACGGCAGCTTTGTCTAAAGTCCAACAATAAAGTGAACTCGGTAAACATCACATTGGTGTCTCAGGTCCCATCTGTCACATGGAAAAGCGACAATACACTCCAATAGCAATAGCTGAGTCTGGGGTCTTCTTGATTCTCAGACAATCCTTTGTACTGACCTCAGACAGGTATTTGATTTATGCAGCTGTAGATACAATTTACAGTCATATTAACAACGTGGTCACCTAAAAAAAAAAATATTATAAGAATACTCTGAAAAAACAGCACACAACAGAAAACATTATTCAAAACAGTCTTGAGTATGAACTATAAAACACCACTACAGAGAATGTACACCCTCCTACCAATGGCAACTCCATGCCAGATGACGGTACAAACATAGCCCACGCAATTTAATAGGTCAACAAATTAACGGTGGACACCTAGAGCTCAATCCACCCATCCCTGACTCTACAACTCTGGGCACAACAGCTCCCACCCAACATGCACATCTGCACAAAAAGCCTCCACAAAACAAGATTGAACACATGACTGAAACAACACCAAAAATGTTCAAGAACAAGAACGACTCCATGACCAGACACGACATCGATCAAAACAACGTTCAGGGAGGCAGTGGAAAGGCAAGGAGGCTCTACTGCAACCCCAGAATAAAAAGGAAACAAACCCCACGGTCCCTTACGAAATTGCACCACGACACAAACAGAGACAGCAACACCAGCACAAAAAGATACTGCAATCACTAAAACTTAAAGATGTTGGGAAGAACTGCTAGTCCCTGAGATTGGATAGATGGAGAGCACAGCTGACGGCACAGCCTAAGACAAGGCCAAAAACAGCCCTGAACAAAAACTGCCGTAAGGCAAGAACCCGCCACGCTTTCAGCTGCCGATACCAGAAAACCAGCGCCCGATCGGGGCTACGCCGATCAGCACTGGCGTTCCACATTCCGGGGTGGCACCCGAGAGGCCTTCCGTGCCCCTCGAACGCAACGAGACCCCAGGATCGGCTGACAGGCGCAAGGCAGGCTTCCCGAACTACACCACAACGCAGACGCAGGCTGGAGCTGCCCTGCCCGGCACACGCTGGCATCGCACGGTAAAGGTCCCCGGGCCCTTGACCCGCGCCAAGGGCGCGGTTCCTGGACGGCCCTTGCCCTTAGCAGAGCTAAACCCCCCGGCCCTGCCATTCCCGGCCCCTTCCCAGCCCTCGCGCCTCCACTTAGCTTTCAGAGGGCCGAGGGACCGAACCCATCTTCGGCAGAGGAAAACGCCACGTGCGCCAACGGCCGTCTTCCCGCGTCGCCGGGTTCCTCTTCAGCGCCTGCAGGAGCACGAGAAAGCACGCGCTCGCTAAGCCACGCCGGCACACGGCGCCGCGGGGCAAACGCCGAGTCCATCCGCGACACCCACCTCCTGCTGAGCTCCAGGGCGGTCCGGTCGGCGTGTCCTGCCGCTGGCGCGGTCACAAACCCTCAGCGCTGGTGACGCCTACGACGGCGAGAAGCAAAAAAAACCGTGGCGCCGGGAACGAGTCCCCGGCCCCACGCTCCTCCTCGCCCCTAGCCCGGCTCACCGCAAATGCTCCTCCCGGTCCAGAGGGCCCACAAAGCGCCTGCAAAGCGAGAAGGAAAAGATGAAGCGAGAGACCGGGCAAGACCGGGCAATACCGGGCTCCTCAACGCCCACCGCCGCCTCACCTTCTCGGCTGCCGGCCGGCGTGCGGCTTCGCCCCTGCCGGCTCGTCTGCGGCACCCGCAAAACCAGAGGCACGCGCTCGGACGCCGCCCGAAAACACAGCCTGCCCGCAGACGGTCCCAGCTCGCCCTCCCTTACCTGGGCCGCTCGCCCACCCGGCCGCCCTTGCTTTTGACTGCCACGCCGCGGACCGCCGAGACGCTCAGCTGCCGCCTGTAAAACACCACCAAAGGACGCTCGGACCCGCGTCAGCAACACGGGACCTGAAACGAGCTGCCGCTTCGGCCCAGCACTCCGTGCTCACCTGGCCCGAGGAGCTGAGCTGCCGACAGCCCGCTTTCCTCTTCGCTTCGCACCTAGGAAACAGAGAAACGACCGAGCTTAGCTAGAGCCACACGGCACAGCTCCCCTCTGGCACCACCCACCGACCCACCTGCTTACGGCGCACAGCTCGCCTCCTCCGTCGCTCTTCCGGGCCAAGTTGTCCCTCTGCTCCTGAAATCAGGTGATTCTGCAAGTCACCCAGCAGCCCATCAACAGCCTGACCAGCCCACAGGTCTGCTTTCTGTGGCGCAATAACGTCCCAAGCTGTCGTGGAGGCTCTCAAACGCCTGCGCGGGGACCCTCCGCTCCCCTGCCCACGGCTACTCCATCCCAGATGACCGCGCCGCCTCTGCCCACGCAATTCAACGCGTCAGCAGGTTAACCGGGGACCGCCAGAGCTCCGTCCACCCTCCCCTGCCTCTACGCGTCCGGGCAGAGCAGCTCCGAGCCAATCGCGCACCCGGGCCGACAGACGCTCCGCAGAACCTTATAGACCACGCGACGGCCACAGCGCCAAAAACGCTCCACGACGAACACGACGCTCCGAGACCAGAAGGGCATCGATCCCAATAATCTACGGGGAGGAGAGGAGCCTCTCCTGCATCCTCAAACGGAAAAGGAGCCCGACGTCACGGCTCCTGACGAGACGGCGGCAGCGCCACAACCGAGCAGAGACGTCGCAACCAAACGAGAAGCTGATGAAAAACCTAAGAACTTCTTCCCAGCATCTTGAAGTTCCAGTCCCTGAGACTGGATGGCTAGAGCTGCCGGCACAGCCCAGGACAACGCCACAATCAGCCCTGACCAGAAACGGCCGAAAGGCAAGAACCCGCCACGCTTTCGGCTGCCGACACCAGAAAACCAGCGCCCGATCGGCGCTACGCCGATCGGCACCGGCGTTCCAGATCCCGGGGTGGCACCCGAGAGGCCTTCCGTGCCCCTCGAACGCAACGAGACCCCAGGATCGGCTGACAGGCGCAAGGCAGGCTTCCCGAACTACACCACAACGCAGACGCAGGCTGGAGCTGCCCTGCCCGGCACACGCTGGCATCGCACGGTAAAGGTCCCCGGGCCCTTGACCCGCGCCAAGGGCGCGGTTCCTGGACGGCCCTTGCCCTTAGCAGAGCTAAACCCCCCGTCCCTGCCATTCCCGGCCCCTTCCCAGCCCTCGCGCCTCCACTTAGCTTTCAGAGGGCCGAGGGACCGAACCCATCTTCGGCAGAGGAAAACGCCACGTGCGCCAACGGCCGTCTTCCCGCGTCGCCGGGTTCCTCTTCAGCGCCTGCAGGAGCACGAGAAAGCACGCGCTCGCTAAGCCACGCCGGCACACGGCGCCGCGGGGCAAACGCCGAGTCCGTCCGCGACACCCACCTCCTGCTGAGCTCCAGGGCGGTCCGGTCGGCGTGTCCTGCCGCTGGCGCGGTCACAAACCCTCAGCGCTGGTGACGCCTACGACGGCGAGAAGCAAAAAAAACCGTGGCGCCGGGAACGAGTCCCCGGCCCCACGCTCCTCCTCGCCCCTAGCCCGGCTCACCGCAAATGCTCCTCCCGGTCCAGAGGGCCCGCAAAGCGCCTGCAAAGCGAGAAGGAAAAGATGAAGCGAGAGACCGGGCAATACCGGGCTCCGCAACGCCCACCGCCGCCTCACCTTCTCGGCTGCCGGCCGGCGTGCGGCTTCGCCCCTGCCGGCTCGTCTGCGGCACCCGCAAAACCAGAGGCACGCGCTCGGACGCCGCCCGAAAACACAGCCTGCCCGCAGACGGTCCCAGCTCGCCCTCCCTTACCTGGGCCGCTCGCCCACCCGGCCGCCCTTGCTTTTGACTGCCACGCCGCGGACCGCCGAGACGCTCAGCTGCCGCCTGTAAAACACCACCAAAGGACGCTCGGACCCGCGCCAGCAACACGGGACCTGAAACGAGCTGCCGCTTCGGCCCAGCACTCCGTGCTCACCTGGCCCGAGGAGCTGAGCTGCCGACAGCCCGCTTTCCTCTTCGCTTCGCACCTAGGAAACAGAGAAACGACCGAGCTTAGCTAGAGCCACACGGCACAGCTCCCCTCTGGCACCACCCACCGACCCACCTGCTTACGGCGCACAGCTCGCCTCCTCCGTCGCTCTTCCGGGCCAAGTTGTCCCTCTGCTCCTGAAATCAGGTGATTCTGCAAGTCACCCAGCAGCCCATCAACAGCCTGACCAGCCCACAGGTCTGCTTTCTGTGGCGCAATAACGTCCCAAGCTCTCGTGGAGGCTCTCAAACGCCTGCGCGGGGACCCTCCGCTCCCCTGCCCACGGCTACTCCATCCCAGATGACCGCGCCGCCTCTGCCCACGCAATTCAACGCGTCAGCAGGTTAACCGGGGACCGCCAGAGCTCCGTCCACCCTCCCCTGCCTCTACGCGTCCGGGCAGAGCAGCTCCGAGCCAATCGCGCACCCGGGCCGACAGACGCTCCGCAGAACCTTATAGACCACGCGACGGCCACAGCGCCAAAAACGCTCCACGACGAACACGACGCTCCGAGACCAGAAGGGCATCCATCCCAATAATCTACGGGGAGGAGAGGAGCCTCTCCTGCATCCTCAAACGGAAAAGGAGCCCGACGTCACGGCTCCTGACGAGACGGCGGCAGCGCCACAACCGAGCAGAGACGTCGCAACCAAACGAGAAGCTGATGAAAAACCTAAGAACTTCTTCCCAGCATCTTGAAGTTCCAGTCCCTGAGACTGGATGGCTAGAGCTGCCGGCACAGCCCAGGACAACGCCACAATCAGCCCTGACCAGAAACGGCCGAAAGGCAAGAACCCGCCACGCTTTCGGCTGCCGACACCAGAAAACCAGCGCCCGATCGGCGCTACGCCGATCGGCACCGGCGTTCCAGATCCCGGGGTGGCACCCGAGAGGCCTTCCGTGCCCCTCGAACGCAACGAGACCCCAGGATCGGCTGACAGGCGCAAGGCAGGCTTCCCGAACTACACCACAACGCAGACGCAGGCTGGAGCTGCCCTGCCCGGCACACGCTGGCATCGCACGGTAAAGGTCCCCGGGCCCTTGACCCGCGCCAAGGGCGCGGTTCCTGGACGGCCCTTGCCCTTAGCAGAGCTAAACCCCCCGTCCCTGCCATTCCCGGCCCCTTCCCAGCCCTCGCGCCTCCACTTAGCTTTCAGAGGGCCGAGGGACCGAACCCATCTTCGGCAGAGGAAAACGCCACGTGCGCCAACGGCCGTCTTCCCGCGTCGCCGGGTTCCTCTTCAGCGCCTGCAGGAGCACGAGAAAGCACGCGCTCGCTAAGCCACGCCGGCACACGGCGCCGCGGGGCAAACGCCGAGTCCGTCCGCGACACCCACCTCCTGCTGAGCTCCAGGGCGGTCCGGTCGGCGTGTCCTGCCGCTGGCGCGGTCACAAACCCTCAGCGCTGGTGACGCCTACGACGGCGAGAAGCAAAAAAAACCGTGGCGCCGGGAACGAGTCCCCGGCCCCACGCTCCTCCTCGCCCCTAGCCCGGCTCACCGCAAATGCTCCTCCCGGTCCAGAGGGCCCGCAAAGCGCCTGCAAAGCGAGAAGGAAAAGATGAAGCGAGAGACCGGGCAATACCGGGCTCCGCAACGCCCACCGCCGCCTCACCTTCTCGGCTGCCGGCCGGCGTGCGGCTTCGCCCCTGCCGGCTCGTCTGCGGCACCCGCAAAACCAGAGGCACGCGCTCGGACGCCGCCCGAAAACACAGCCTGCCCGCAGACGGTCCCAGCTCGCCCTCCCTTACCTGGGCCGCTCGCCCACCCGGCCGCCCTTGCTTTTGACTGCCACGCCGCGGACCGCCGAGACGCTCAGCTGCCGCCTGTAAAACACCACCAAAGGACGCTCGGACCCGCGCCAGCAACACGGGACCTGAAACGAGCTGCCGCTTCGGCCCAGCACTCCGTGCTCACCTGGCCCGAGGAGCTGAGCTGCCGACAGCCCGCTTTCCTCTTCGCTTCGCACCTAGGAAACAGAGAAACGACCGAGCTTAGCTAGAGCCACACGGCACAGCTCCCCTCTGGCACCACCCACCGACCCACCTGCTTACGGCGCACAGCTCGCCTCCTCCGTCGCTCTTCCGGGCCAAGTTGTCCCTCTGCTCCTGAAATCAGGTGATTCTGCAAGTCACCCAGCAGCCCATCAACAGCCTGACCAGCCCACAGGTCTGCTTTCTGTGGCGCAATAACGTCCCAAGCTCTCGTGGAGGCTCTCAAACGCCTGCGCGGGGACCCTCCGCTCCCCTGCCCACGGCTACTCCATCCCAGATGACCGCGCCGCCTCTGCCCACGCAATTCAACGCGTCAGCAGGTTAACCGGGGACCGCCAGAGCTCCGTCCACCCTCCCCTGCCTCTACGCGTCCGGGCAGAGCAGCTCCGAGCCAATCGCGCACCCGGGCCGACAGACGCTCCGCAGAACCTTATAGACCACGCGACGGCCACAGCGCCAAAAACGCTCCACGACGAACACGACGCTCCGAGACCAGAAGGGCATCGATCCCAATAATCTACGGGGAGGAGAGGAGCCTCTCCTGCATCCTCAAACGGAAAAGGAGCCCGACGTCACGGCTCCTGACGAGACGGCGGCAGCGCCACAACCGAGCAGAGACGTCGCAACCAAACGAGAAGCTGATGAAAAACCTAAGAACTTCTTCCCAGCATCTTGAAGTTCCAGTCCCTGAGACTGGATGGCTAGAGCTGCCGGCACAGCCCAGGACAACGCCACAATCAGCCCTGACCAGAAACGGCCGAAAGGCAAGAACCCGCCACGCTTTCGGCTGCCGACACCAGAAAACCAGCGCCCGATCGGCGCTACGCCGATCGGCACCGGCGTTCCAGATCCCGGGGTGGCACCCGAGAGGCCTTCCGTGCCCCTCGAACGCAACGAGACCCCAGGATCGGCGGACAGGCGCAAGGCAGGCTTCCCGAACTACACCACAACGCAGACGCAGGCTGGAGCTGCCCTGCCCGGCACACGCTGGCAGCGCACGGTAAAGGTCCCCGGGCCCTTGACCCGCGCCAAGGGCGCGGTTCCTGGACGGCCCTTGCCCTTAGCAGAGCTAAACCCCCCGTCCCTGCCATTCCCGGCCCCTTCCCAGCCCTCGCGCCTCCACTTAGCTTTCAGAGGGCCGAGGGACCGAACCCATCTTCGGCAGAGGAAAACGCCACGTGCGCCAACGGCCGTCTTCCCGCGTCGCCTTGTTCCTCTTCAGCGCCTGCAGGAGCACGAGAAAGCACGCGCTCGCTAAGCCACGCCGGCACACGGCGCCGCGGGGCAAACGCCGAGTCCGTCCGCGACACCCACCTCCTGCTGAGCTCCAGGGCGGTCCGGTCGGCGTGTCCTGCCGCTGGCGCGGTCACAAACCCTCAGCGCTGGTGACGCCTACGACGGCGAGAAGCAAAAAAAACCGTGGCGCCGGGAACGAGTCCCCGGCCCCACGCTCCTCCTCGCCCCTAGCCCGGCTCACCGCAAATGCTCCTCCCGGTCCAGAGGGCCCGCAAAGCGCCTGCAAAGCGAGAGGGAAAAGATGAAGCGAGAGACCGGGCAATACCGGGCTCCGCAACGCCCACCGCCGCCTCACCTTCTCGGCTGCCGGCCGGCGTGCGGCTTCGCCCCTGCCGGCTCGTCTGCGGCACCCGCAAAACCAGAGGCACGCGCTCGGACGCCGCCCGAAAACACAGCCTGCCCGCAGACGGTCCCAGCTCGCCCTCCCTTACCTGGGCCGCTCGCCCACCCGGCCGCCCTTGCTTTTGACTGCCACGCCGCGGACCGCCGAGACGCTCAGCTGCCGCCTGTAAAACACCACCAAAGGACGCTCGGACCCGCGCCAGCAACACGGGACCTGAAACGAGCTGCCGCTTCGGCCCAGCACTCCGTGCTCACCTGGCCCGAGGAGCTGAGCTGCCGACAGCCCGCTTTCCTCTTCGCTTCGCACCTAGGAAACAGAGAAACGACCGAGCTTAGCTAGAGCCACACGGCACAGCTCCCCTCTGGCACCACCCACCGACCCACCTGCTTACGGCGCACAGCTCGCCTCCTCCGTCGCTCTTCCGGGCCAAGTTGTCCCTCTGCTCCTGAAATCAGGTGATTCTGCAAGTCACCCAGCAGCCCATCAACAGCCTGACCAGCCCACAGGTCTGCTTTCTGTGGCGCAATAACGTCCCAAGCTCTCGTGGAGGCTCTCAAACGCCTGCACGGGGACCCTCCGCTCCCCTGCCCACGGCTACTCCATCCCAGATGACCGCGCCGCCTCTGCCCACGCAATTCAACGCGTCAGCAGGTTAACCGGGGACCGCCAGAGCTCCGTCCACCCTCCCCTGCCTCTACGCGTCCGGGCAGAGCAGCTCCGAGCCAATCGCGCACCCGGGCCGACAGACGCTCCGCAGAACCTTATAGACCACGCGACGGCCACAGCGCCAAAAACGCTCCACGACGAACACGACGCTCCGAGACCAGAAGGGCATCGATCCCAATAATCTACGGGGAGGAGAGGAGCCTCTCCTGCATCCTCAAACGGAAAAGGAGCCCGACGTCACGGCTCCTGACGAGACGGCGGCAGCGCCACAACCGAGCAGAGACGTCGCAACCAAACGAGAAGCTGATGAAAAACCTAAGAACTTCTTCCCAGCATCTTGAAGTTCCAGTCCCTGAGACTGGATGGCTAGAGCTGCCGGCACAGCCCAGGACAACGCCACAATCAGCCCTGACCAGAAACGGCCGAAAGGCAAGAACCCGCCACGCTTTCGGCTGCCGACACCAGAAAACCAGCGCCCGATCGGCGCTACGCCGATCGGCACCGGCGTTCCAGATCCCGGGGTGGCACCCGAGAGGCCTTCCGTGCCCCTCGAACGCAACGAGACCCCAGGATCGGCTGACAGGCGCAAGGCAGGCTTCCCGAACTACACCACAACGCAGACGCAGGCTGGAGCTGCCCTGCCCGGCACACGCTGGCATCGCACGGTAAAGGTCCCCGGGCCCTTGACCCGCGCCAAGGGCGCGGTTCCTGGACGGCCCTTGCCCTTAGCAGAGCTAAACCCCCCGTCCCTGCCATTCCCGGCCCCTTCCCAGCCCTCGCGCCTCCACTTAGCTTTCAGAGGGCCGAGGGACCGAACCCATCTTCGGCAGAGGAAAACGCCACGTGCGCCAACGGCCGTCTTCCCGCGTCGCCGGGTTCCTCTTCAGCGCCTGCAGGAGCACGAGAAAGCACGCGCTCGCTAAGCCACGCCGGCACACGGCGCCGCGGGGCAAACGCCGAGTCCGTCCGCGACACCCACCTCCTGCTGAGCTCCAGGGCGGTCCGGTCGGCGTGTCCTGCCGCTGGCGCGGTCACAAACCCTCAGCGCTGGTGACGCCTACGACGGCGAGAAGCAAAAAAAAACCGTGGCGCCGGGAACGAGTCCCCGGCCCCACGCTCCTCCTCGCCCCTAGCCCGGCTCACCGCAAATGCTCCTCCCGGTCCAGAGGGCCCGCAAAGCGCCTGCAAAGCGAGAAGGAAAAGATGAAGCGAGAGACCGGGCAATACCGGGCTCCGCAACGCCCACCGCCGCCTCACCTTCTCGGCTGCCGGCCGGCGTGCGGCTTCGCCCCTGCCGGCTCGTCTGCGGCACCCGCAAAACCAGAGGCACGCGCTCGGACGCCGCCCGAAAACACAGCCTGCCCGCAGACGGTCCCAGCTCGCCCTCCCTTACCTGGGCCGCTCGCCCACCCGGCCGCCCTTGCTTTTGACTGCCACGCCGCGGACCGCCGAGACGCTCAGCTGCCGCCTGTAAAACACCACCAAAGGACGCTCGGACCCGCGCCAGCAACACGGGACCTGAAACGAGCTGCCGCTTCGGCCCAGCACTCCGTGCTCACCTGGCCCGAGGAGCTGAGCTGCCGACAGCCCGCTTTCCTCTTCGCTTCGCACCTAGGAAACAGAGAAACGACCGAGCTTAGCTAGAGCCACACGGCACAGCTCCCCTCTGGCACCACCCACCGACCCACCTGCTTACGGCGCACAGCTCGCCTCCTCCGTCGCTCTTCCGGGCCAAGTTGTCCCTCTGCTCCTGAAATCAGGTGATTCTGCAAGTCACCCAGCAGCCCATCAACAGCCTGACCAGCCCACAGGTCTGCTTTCTGTGGCGCAATAACGTCCCAAGCTCTCGTGGAGGCTCTCAAACGCCTGCGCGGGGACCCTCCGCTCCCCTGCCCACGGCTACTCCATCCCAGATGACCGCGCCGCCTCTGCCCACGCAATTCAACGCGTCAGCAGGTTAACCGGGGACCGCCAGAGCTCCGTCCACCCTCCCCTGCCTCTACGCGTCCGGGCAGAGCAGCTCCGAGCCAATCGCGCACCCGGGCCGACAGACGCTCCGCAGAACCTTATAGACCACGCGACGGCCACAGCGCCAAAAACGCTCCACGACGAACACGACGCTCCGAGACCAGAAGGGCATCGATCCCAATAATCTACGGGGAGGAGAGGAGCCTCTCCTGCATCCTCAAACGGAAAAGGAGCCCGACGTCACGGCTCCTGACGAGACGGCGGCAGCGCCACAACCGAGCAGAGACGTCGCAACCAAACGAGAAGCTGATGAAAAACCTAAGAACTTCTTCCCAGCATCTTGAAGTTCCAGTCCCTGAGACTGGATGGCTAGAGCTGCCGGCACAGCCCAGGACAACGCCACAATCAGCCCTGACCAGAAACGGCCGAAAGGCAAGAACCCGCCACGCTTTCGGCTGCCGACACCAGAAAACCAGCGCCCGATCGGCGCTACGCCGATCGGCACCGGCGTTCCAGATCCCGGGGTGGCACCCGAGAGGCCTTCCGTGCCCCTCGAACGCAACGAGACCCCAGGATCGGCTGACAGGCGCAAGGCAGGCTTCCCGAACTACACCACAACGCAGACGCAGGCTGGAGCTGCCCTGCCCGGCACACGCTGGCATCGCACGGTAAAGGTCCCCGGGCCCTTGACCCGCGCCAAGGGCGCGGTTCCTGGACGGCCCTTGCCCTTAGCAGAGCTAAACCCCCCGTCCCTGTCATTCCCGGCCCCTTCCCAGCCCTCGCGCCTCCACTTAGCTTTCAGAGGGCCGAGGGACCGAACCCATCTTCGGCAGAGGAAAACGCCACGTGCGCCAACGGCCGTCTTCCCGCGTCGCCTTGTTCCTCTTCAGCGCCTGCAGGAGCACGAGAAAGCACGCGCTCGCTAAGCCACGCCGGCACACGGCGCCGCGGGGCAAACGCCGAGTCCGTCCGCGACACCCACCTCCTGCTGAGCTCCAGGGCGGTCCGGTCGGCGTGTCCTGCCGCTGGCGCGGTCACAAACCCTCAGCGCTGGTGACGCCTACGACGGCGAGAAGCAAAAAAAAACGTGGCGCCGGGAACGAGTCCCCGGCCCCACGCTCCTCCTCGCCCCTAGCCCGGCTCACCGCAAATGCTCCTCCCGGTCCAGAGGGCCCACAAAGCGCCTGCAAAGCGAGAGGGAAAAGATGAAGCGAGAGACCGGGCAATACCGGGCTCCGCAACGCCCACCGCCGCCTCACCTTCTCGGCTGCCGGCCGGCGTGCGGCTTCGCCCCTGCCGGCTCGTCTGCGGCACCCGCAAAACCAGAGGCACGCGCTCGGACGCCGCCCGAAAACACAGCCTGCCCGCAGACGGTCCCAGCTCGCCCTCCCTTACCTGGGCCGCTCGCCCACCCGGCCGCCCTTGCTTTTGACTGCCACGCCGCGGACCGCCGAGACGCTCAGCTGCCGCCTGTAAAACACCACCAAAGGACGCTCGGACCCGCGTCAGCAACACGGGACCTGAAACGAGCTGCCGCTTCGGCCCAGCACTCCGTGCTCACCTGGCCCGAGGAGCTGAGCTGCCGACAGCCCGCTTTCCTCTTCGCTTCGCACCTAGGAAACAGAGAAACGACCGAGCTTAGCTAGAGCCACACGGCACAGCTCCCCTCTGGCACCACCCACCGACCCACCTGCTTACGGCGCACAGCTCGCCTCCTCCGTCGCTCTTCCGGGCCAAGTTGTCCCTCTGCTCCTGAAATCAGGTGATTCTGCAAGTCACCCAGCAGCCCATCAACAGCCTGACCAGCCCACAGGTCTGCTTTCTGTGGCGCAATAACGTCCCAAGCTCTCGTGGAGGCTCTCAAACGCCTGCGCGGGGACCCTCCGCTCCCCTGCCCACGGCTACTCCATCCCAGATGACCGCGCCGCCTCTGCCCACGCAATTCAACGCGTCAGCAGGTTAACCGGGGACCGCCAGAGCTCCGTCCACCCTCCCCTGCCTCTACGCGTCCGGGCAGAGCAGCTCCGAGCCAATCGCGCACCCGGGCCGACAGACGCTCCGCAGAACCTTATAGACCACGCGACGGCCACAGCGCCAAAAACGCTCCACGACGAACACGACGCTCCGAGACCAGAAGGGCATCGATCCCAATAATCTACGGGGAGGAGAGGAGCCTCTCCTGCATCCTCAAACGGAAAAGGAGCCCGACGTCACGGCTCCTGACGAGACGGCGGCAGCGCCACAACCGAGCAGAGACGTCGCAACCAAACGAGAAGCTGATGAAAAACCTAAGAACTTCTTCCCAGCATCTTGAAGTTCCAGTCCCTGAGACTGGATGGCTAGAGCTGCCGGCACAGCCCAGGACAACGCCACAATCAGCCCTGACCAGAAACGGCCGAAAGGCAAGAACCCGCCACGCTTTCGGCTGCCGACACCAGAAAACCAGCGCCCGATCGGCGCTACGCCGATCGGCACCGGCGTTCCAGATCCCGGGGTGGCACCCGAGAGGCCTTCCGTGCCCCTCGAACGCAACGAGACCCCAGGATCGGCTGACAGGCGCAAGGCAGGCTTCCCGAACTACACCACAACGCAGACGCAGGCTGGAGCTGCCCTGCCCGGCACACGCTGGCATCGCACGGTAAAGGTCCCCGGGCCCTTGACCCGCGCCAAGGGCGCGGTTCCTGGACGGCCCTTGCCCTTAGCAGAGCTAAACCCCCCGTCCCTGCCATTCCCGGCCCCTTCCCAGCCCTCGCGCCTCCACTTAGCTTTCAGAGGGCCGAGGGACCGAACCCATCTTCGGCAGAGGAAAACGCCACGTGCGCCAACGGCCGTCTTCCCGCGTCGCCGGGTTCCTCTTCAGCGCCTGCAGGAGCACGAGAAAGCACGCGCTCGCTAAGCCACGCCGGCACACGGCGCCGCGGGGCAAACGCCGAGTCCGTCCGCGACACCCACCTCCTGCTGAGCTCCAGGGCGGTCCGGTCGGCGTGTCCTGCCGCTGGCGCGGTCACAAACCCTCAGCGCTGGTGACGCCTACGACGGCGAGAAGCAAAAAAAACCGTGGCGCCGGGAACGAGTCCCCGGCCCCACGCTCCTCCTCGCCCCTAGCCCGGCTCACCGCAAATGCTCCTCCCGGTCCAGAGGGCCCGCAAAGCGCCTGCAAAGCGAGAAGGAAAAGATGAAGCGAGAGACCGGGCAATACCGGGCTCCGCAACGCCCACCGCCGCCTCACCTTCTCGGCTGCCGGCCGGCGTGCGGCTTCGCCCCTGCCGGCTCGTCTGCGGCACCCGCAAAACCAGAGGCACGCGCTCGGACGCCGCCCGAAAACACAGCCTGCCCGCAGACGGTCCCAGCTCGCCCTCCCTTACCTGGGCCGCTCGCCCACCCGGCCGCCCTTGCTTTTGACTGCCACGCCGCGGACCGCCGAGACGCTCAGCTGCCGCCTGTAAAACACCACCAAAGGACGCTCGGACCCGCGCCAGCAACACGGGACCTGAAACGAGCTGCCGCTTCGGCCCAGCACTCCGTGCTCACCTGGCCCGAGGAGCTGAGCTGCCGACAGCCCGCTTTCCTCTTCGCTTCGCACCTAGGAAACAGAGAAACGACCGAGCTTAGCTAGAGCCACACGGCACAGCTCCCCTCTGGCACCACCCACCGACCCACCTGCTTACGGCGCACAGCTCGCCTCCTCCGTCGCTCTTCCGGGCCAAGTTGTCCCTCTGCTCCTGAAATCAGGTGATTCTGCAAGTCACCCAGCAGCCCATCAACAGCCTGACCAGCCCACAGGTCTGCTTTCTGTGGCGCAATAACGTCCCAAGCTCTCGTGGAGGCTCTCAAACGCCTGCGCGGGGACCCTCCGCTCCCCTGCCCACGGCTACTCCATCCCAGATGACCGCGCCGCCTCTGCCCACGCAATTCAACGCGTCAGCAGGTTAACCGGGGACCGCCAGAGCTCCGTCCACCCTCCCCTGCCTCTACGCGTCCGGGCAGAGCAGCTCCGAGCCAATCGCGCACCCGGGCCGACAGACGCTCCGCAGAACCTTATAGACCACGCGACGGCCACAGCGCCAAAAACGCTCCACGACGAACACGACGCTCCGAGACCAGAAGGGCATCGATCCCAATAATCTACGGGGAGGAGAGGAGCCTCTCCTGCATCCTCAAACGGAAAAGGAGCCCGACGTCACGGCTCCTGACGAGACGGCGGCAGCGCCACAACCGAGCAGAGACGTCGCAACCAAACGAGAAGCTGATGAAAAACCTAAGAACTTCTTCCCAGCATCTTGAAGTTCCAGTCCCTGAGACTGGATGGCTAGAGCTGCCGGCACAGCCCAGGACAACGCCACAATCAGCCCTGACCAGAAACGGCCGAAAGGCAAGAACCCGCCACGCTTTCGGCTGCCGACACCAGAAAACCAGCGCCCGATCGGCGCTACGCCGATCGGCACCGGCGTTCCAGATCCCGGGGTGGCACCCGAGAGGCCTTCCGTGCCCCTCGAACGCAACGAGACCCCAGGATCGGCGGACAGGCGCAAGGCAGGCTTCCCGAACTACACCACAACGCAGACGCAGGCTGGAGCTGCCCTGCCCGGCACACGCTGGCAGCGCACGGTAAAGGTCCCCGGGCCCTTGACCCGCGCCAAGGGCGCGGTTCCTGGACGGCCCTTGCCCTTAGCAGAGCTAAACCCCCCGGCCCTGCCATTCCCGGCCCCTTCCCAGCCCTCGCGCCTCCACTTAGCTTTCAGAGGGCCGAGGGACCGAACCCATCTTCGGCAGAGGAAAACGCCACGTGCGCCAACGGCCGTCTTCCCGCGTCGCCTTGTTCCTCTTCAGCGCCTGCAGGAGCACGAGAAAGCACGCGCTCGCTAAGCCACGCCGGCACACGGCGCCGCGGGGCAAACGCCGAGTCCGTCCGCGACACCCACCTCCTGCTGAGCTCCAGGGCGGTCCGGTCGGCGTGTCCTGCCGCTGGCGCGGTCACAAACCCTCAGCGCTGGTGACGCCTACGACGGCGAGAAGCAAAAAAAACCGTGGCGCCGGGAACGAGTCCCCGGCCCCACGCTCCTCCTCGCCCCTAGCCCGGCTCACCGCAAATGCTCCTCCCGGTCCAGAGGGCCCGCAAAGCGCCTGCAAAGCGAGAGGGAAAAGATGAAGCGAGAGACCGGGCAATACCGGGCTCCGCAACGCCCACCGCCGCCTCACCTTCTCGGCTGCCGGCCGGCGTGCGGCTTCGCCCCTGCCGGCTCGTCTGCGGCACCCGCAAAACCAGAGGCACGCGCTCGGACGCCGCCCGAAAACACAGCCTGCCCGCAGACGGTCCCAGCTCGCCCTCCCTTACCTGGGCCGCTCGCCCACCCGGCCGCCCTTGCTTTTGACTGCCACGCCGCGGACCGCCGAGACGCTCAGCTGCCGCCTGTAAAACACCACCAAAGGACGCTCGGACCCGCGTCAGCAACACGGGACCTGAAACGAGCTGCCGCTTCGGCCCAGCACTCCGTGCTCACCTGGCCCGAGGAGCTGAGCTGCCGACAGCCCGCTTTCCTCTTCGCTTCGCACCTAGGAAACAGAGAAACGACCGAGCTTAGCTAGAGCCACACGGCACAGCTCCCCTCTGGCACCACCCACCGACCCACCTGCTTACGGCGCACAGCTCGCCTCCTCCGTCGCTCTTCCGGGCCAAGTTGTCCCTCTGCTCCTGAAATCAGGTGATTCTGCAAGTCACCCAGCAGCCCATCAACAGCCTGACCAGCCCACAGGTCTGCTTTCTGTGGCGCAATAACGTCCCAAGCTGTCGTGGAGGCTCTCAAACGCCTGCGCGGGGACCCTCCGCTCCCCTGCCCACGGCTACTCCATCCCAGATGACCGCGCCGCCTCTGCCCACGCAATTCAACGCGTCAGCAGGTTAACCGGGGACCGCCAGAGCTCCGTCCACCCTCCCCTGCCTCTACGCGTCCGGGCAGAGCAGCTCCGAGCCAATCGCGCACCCGGGCCGACAGACGCTCCGCAGAACCTTATAGACCACGCGACGGCCACAGCGCCAAAAACGCTCCACGACGAACACGACGCTCCGAGACCAGAAGGGCATCGATCCCAATAATCTACGGGGAGGAGAGGAGCCTCTCCTGCATCCTCAAACGGAAAAGGAGCCCGACGTCACGGCTCCTGACGAGACGGCGGCAGCGCCACAACCGAGCAGAGACGTCGCAACCAAACGAGAAGCTGATGAAAAACCTAAGAACTTCTTCCCAGCATCTTGAAGTTCCAGTCCCTGAGACTGGATGGCTAGAGCTGCCGGCACAGCCCAGGACAACGCCACAATCAGCCCTGACCAGAAACGGCCGAAAGGCAAGAACCCGCCACGCTTTCGGCTGCCGACACCAGAAAACCAGCGCCCGATCGGCGCTACGCCGATCGGCACCGGCGTTCCAGATCCCGGGGTGGCACCCGAGAGGCCTTCCGTGCCCCTCGAACGCAACGAGACCCCAGGATCGGCTGACAGGCGCAAGGCAGGCTTCCCGAACTACACCACAACGCAGACGCAGGCTGGAGCTGCCCTGCCCGGCACACGCTGGCATCGCACGGTAAAGGTCCCCGGGCCCTTGACCCGCGCCAAGGGCGCGGTTCCTGGACGGCCCTTGCCCTTAGCAGAGCTAAACCCCCCGTCCCTGCCATTCCCGGCCCCTTCCCAGCCCTCGCGCCTCCACTTAGCTTTCAGAGGGCCGAGGGACCGAACCCATCTTCGGCAGAGGAAAACGCCACGTGCGCCAACGGCCGTCTTCCCGCGTCGCCGGGTTCCTCTTCAGCGCCTGCAGGAGCACGAGAAAGCACGCGCTCGCTAAGCCACGCCGGCACACGGCGCCGCGGGGCAAACGCCGAGTCCGTCCGCGACACCCACCTCCTGCTGAGCTCCAGGGCGGTCCGGTCGGCGTGTCCTGCCGCTGGCGCGGTCACAAACCCTCAGCGCTGGTGACGCCTACGACGGCGAGAAGCAAAAAAAAACCGTGGCGCCGGGAACGAGTCCCCGGCCCCACGCTCCTCCTCGCCCCTAGCCCGGCTCACCGCAAATGCTCCTCCCGGTCCAGAGGGCCCGCAAAGCGCCTGCAAAGCGAGAAGGAAAAGATGAAGCGAGAGACCGGGCAATACCGGGCTCCGCAACGCCCACCGCCGCCTCACCTTCTCGGCTGCCGGCCGGCGTGCGGCTTCGCCCCTGCCGGCTCGTCTGCGGCACCCGCAAAACCAGAGGCACGCGCTCGGACGCCGCCCGAAAACACAGCCTGCCCGCAGACGGTCCCAGCTCGCCCTCCCTTACCTGGGCCGCTCGCCCACCCGGCCGCCCTTGCTTTTGACTGCCACGCCGCGGACCGCCGAGACGCTCAGCTGCCGCCTGTAAAACACCACCAAAGGACGCTCGGACCCGCGCCAGCAACACGGGACCTGAAACGAGCTGCCGCTTCGGCCCAGCACTCCGTGCTCACCTGGCCCGAGGAGCTGAGCTGCCGACAGCCCGCTTTCCTCTTCGCTTCGCACCTAGGAAACAGAGAAACGACCGAGCTTAGCTAGAGCCACACGGCACAGCTCCCCTCTGGCACCACCCACCGACCCACCTGCTTACGGCGCACAGCTCGCCTCCTCCGTCGCTCTTCCGGGCCAAGTTGTCCCTCTGCTCCTGAAATCAGGTGATTCTGCAAGTCACCCAGCAGCCCATCAACAGCCTGACCAGCCCACAGGTCTGCTTTCTGTGGCGCAATAACGTCCCAAGCTCTCGTGGAGGCTCTCAAACGCCTGCGCGGGGACCCTCCGCTCCCCTGCCCACGGCTACTCCATCCCAGATGACCGCGCCGCCTCTGCCCACGCAATTCAACGCGTCAGCAGGTTAACCGGGGACCGCCAGAGCTCCGTCCACCCTCCCCTGCCTCTACGCGTCCGGGCAGAGCAGCTCCGAGCCAATCGCGCACCCGGGCCGACAGACGCTCCGCAGAACCTTATAGACCACGCGACGGCCACAGCGCCAAAAACGCTCCACGACGAACACGACGCTCCGAGACCAGAAGGGCATCCATCCCAATAATCTACGGGGAGGAGAGGAGCCTCTCCTGCATCCTCAAACGGAAAAGGAGCCCGACGTCACGGCTCCTGACGAGACGGCGGCAGCGCCACAACCGAGCAGAGACGTCGCAACCAAACGAGAAGCTGATGAAAAACCTAAGAACTTCTTCCCAGCATCTTGAAGTTCCAGTCCCTGAGACTGGATGGCTAGAGCTGCCGGCACAGCCCAGGACAACGCCACAATCAGCCCTGACCAGAAACGGCCGAAAGGCAAGAACCCGCCACGCTTTCGGCTGCCGACACCAGAAAACCAGCGCCCGATCGGCGCTACGCCGATCGGCACCGGCGTTCCAGATCCCGGGGTGGCACCCGAGAGGCCTTCCGTGCCCCTCGAACGCAACGAGACCCCAGGATCGGCTGACAGGCGCAAGGCAGGCTTCCCGAACTACACCACAACGCAGACGCAGGCTGGAGCTGCCCTGCCCGGCACACGCTGGCATCGCACGGTAAAGGTCCCCGGGCCCTTGACCCGCGCCAAGGGCGCGGTTCCTGGACGGCCCTTGCCCTTAGCAGAGCTAAACCCCCCGTCCCTGCCATTCCCGGCCCCTTCCCAGCCCTCGCGCCTCCACTTAGCTTTCAGAGGGCCGAGGGACCGAACCCATCTTCGGCAGAGGAAAACGCCACGTGCGCCAACGGCCGTCTTCCCGCGTCGCCGGGTTCCTCTTCAGCGCCTGCAGGAGCACGAGAAAGCACGCGCTCGCTAAGCCACGCCGGCACACGGCGCCGCGGGGCAAACGCCGAGTCCGTCCGCGACACCCACCTCCTGCTGAGCTCCAGGGCGGTCCGGTCGGCGTGTCCTGCCGCTGGCGCGGTCACAAACCCTCAGCGCTGGTGACGCCTACGACGGCGAGAAGCAAAAAAAACCGTGGCGCCGGGAACGAGTCCCCGGCCCCACGCTCCTCCTCGCCCCTAGCCCGGCTCACCGCAAATGCTCCTCCCGGTCCAGAGGGCCCGCAAAGCGCCTGCAAAGCGAGAAGGAAAAGATGAAGCGAGAGACCGGGCAATACCGGGCTCCGCAACGCCCACCGCCGCCTCACCTTCTCGGCTGCCGGCCGGCGTGCGGCTTCGCCCCTGCCGGCTCGTCTGCGGCACCCGCAAAACCAGAGGCACGCGCTCGGACGCCGCCCGAAAACACAGCCTGCCCGCAGACGGTCCCAGCTCGCCCTCCCTTACCTGGGCCGCTCGCCCACCCGGCCGCCCTTGCTTTTGACTGCCACGCCGCGGACCGCCGAGACGCTCAGCTGCCGCCTGTAAAACACCACCAAAGGACGCTCGGACCCGCGCCAGCAACACGGGACCTGAAACGAGCTGCCGCTTCGGCCCAGCACTCCGTGCTCACCTGGCCCGAGGAGCTGAGCTGCCGACAGCCCGCTTTCCTCTTCGCTTCGCACCTAGGAAACAGAGAAACGACCGAGCTTAGCTAGAGCCACACGGCACAGCTCCCCTCTGGCACCACCCACCGACCCACCTGCTTACGGCGCACAGCTCGCCTCCTCCGTCGCTCTTCCGGGCCAAGTTGTCCCTCTGCTCCTGAAATCAGGTGATTCTGCAAGTCACCCAGCAGCCCATCAACAGCCTGACCAGCCCACAGGTCTGCTTTCTGTGGCGCAATAACGTCCCAAGCTCTCGTGGAGGCTCTCAAACGCCTGCGCGGGGACCCTCCGCTCCCCTGCCCACGGCTACTCCATCCCAGATGACCGCGCCGCCTCTGCCCACGCAATTCAACGCGTCAGCAGGTTAACCGGGGACCGCCAGAGCTCCGTCCACCCTCCCCTGCCTCTACGCGTCCGGGCAGAGCAGCTCCGAGCCAATCGCGCACCCGGGCCGACAGACGCTCCGCAGAACCTTATAGACCACGCGACGGCCACAGCGCCAAAAACGCTCCACGACGAACACGACGCTCCGAGACCAGAAGGGCATCGATCCCAATAATCTACGGGGAGGAGAGGAGCCTCTCCTGCATCCTCAAACGGAAAAGGAGCCCGACGTCACGGCTCCTGACGAGACGGCGGCAGCGCCACAACCGAGCAGAGACGTCGCAACCAAACGAGAAGCTGATGAAAAACCTAAGAACTTCTTCCCAGCATCTTGAAGTTCCAGTCCCTGAGACTGGATGGCTAGAGCTGCCGGCACAGCCCAGGACAACGCCACAATCAGCCCTGACCAGAAACGGCCGAAAGGCAAGAACCCGCCACGCTTTCGGCTGCCGACACCAGAAAACCAGCGCCCGATCGGCGCTACGCCGATCGGCACCGGCGTTCCAGATCCCGGGGTGGCACCCGAGAGGCCTTCCGTGCCCCTCGAACGCAACGAGACCCCAGGATCGGCGGACAGGCGCAAGGCAGGCTTCCCGAACTACACCACAACGCAGACGCAGGCTGGAGCTGCCCTGCCCGGCACACGCTGGCAGCGCACGGTAAAGGTCCCCGGGCCCTTGACCCGCGCCAAGGGCGCGGTTCCTGGACGGCCCTTGCCCTTAGCAGAGCTAAACCCCCCGGCCCTGCCATTCCCGGCCCCTTCCCAGCCCTCGCGCCTCCACTTAGCTTTCAGAGGGCCGAGGGACCGAACCCATCTTCGGCAGAGGAAAACGCCACGTGCGCCAACGGCCGTCTTCCCGCGTCGCCTTGTTCCTCTTCAGCGCCTGCAGGAGCACGAGAAAGCACGCGCTCGCTAAGCCACGCCGGCACACGGCGCCGCGGGGCAAACGCCGAGTCCGTCCGCGACACCCACCTCCTGCTGAGCTCCAGGGCGGTCCGGTCGGCGTGTCCTGCCGCTGGCGCGGTCACAAACCCTCAGCGCTGGTGACGCCTACGACGGCGAGAAGCAAAAAAAACCGTGGCGCCGGGAACGAGTCCCCGGCCCCACGCTCCTCCTCGCCCCTAGCCCGGCTCACCGCAAATGCTCCTCCCGGTCCAGAGGGCCCGCAAAGCGCCTGCAAAGCGAGAGGGAAAAGATGAAGCGAGAGACCGGGCAATACCGGGCTCCGCAACGCCCACCGCCGCCTCACCTTCTCGGCTGCCGGCCGGCGTGCGGCTTCGCCCCTGCCGGCTCGTCTGCGGCACCCGCAAAACCAGAGGCACGCGCTCGGACGCCGCCCGAAAACACAGCCTGCCCGCAGACGGTCCCAGCTCGCCCTCCCTTACCTGGGCCGCTCGCCCACCCGGCCGCCCTTGCTTTTGACTGCCACGCCGCGGACCGCCGAGACGCTCAGCTGCCGCCTGTAAAACACCACCAAAGGACGCTCGGACCCGCGCCAGCAACACGGGACCTGAAACGAGCTGCCGCTTCGGCCCAGCACTCCGTGCTCACCTGGCCCGAGGAGCTGAGCTGCCGACAGCCCGCTTTCCTCTTCGCTTCGCACCTAGGAAACAGAGAAACGACCGAGCTTAGCTAGAGCCACACGGCACAGCTCCCCTCTGGCACCACCCACCGACCCACCTGCTTACGGCGCACAGCTCGCCTCCTCCGTCGCTCTTCCGGGCCAAGTTGTCCCTCTGCTCCTGAAATCAGGTGATTCTGCAAGTCACCCAGCAGCCCATCAACAGCCTGACCAGCCCACAGGTCTGCTTTCTGTGGCGCAATAACGTCCCAAGCTCTCGTGGAGGCTCTCAAACGCCTGCGCGGGGACCCTCCGCTCCCCTGCCCACGGCTACTCCATCCCAGATGACCGCGCCGCCTCTGCCCACGCAATTCAACGCGTCAGCAGGTTAACCGGGGACCGCCAGAGCTCCGTCCACCCTCCCCTGCCTCTACGCGTCCGGGCAGAGCAGCTCCGAGCCAATCGCGCACCCGGGCCGACAGACGCTCCGCAGAACCTTATAGACCACGCGACGGCCACAGCGCCAAAAACGCTCCACGACGAACACGACGCTCCGAGACCAGAAGGGCATCCATCCCAATAATCTACGGGGAGGAGAGGAGCCTCTCCTGCATCCTCAAACGGAAAAGGAGCCCGACGTCACGGCTCCTGACGAGACGGCGGCAGCGCCACAACCGAGCAGAGACGTCGCAACCAAACGAGAAGCTGATGAAAAACCTAAGAACTTCTTCCCAGCATCTTGAAGTTCCAGTCCCTGAGACTGGATGGCTAGAGCTGCCGGCACAGCCCAGGACAACGCCACAATCAGCCCTGACCAGAAACGGCCGAAAGGCAAGAACCCGCCACGCTTTCGGCTGCCGACACCAGAAAACCAGCGCCCGATCGGCGCTACGCCGATCGGCACCGGCGTTCCAGATCCCGGGGTGGCACCCGAGAGGCCTTCCGTGCCCCTCGAACGCAACGAGACCCCAGGATCGGCTGACAGGCGCAAGGCAGGCTTCCCGAACTACACCACAACGCAGACGCAGGCTGGAGCTGCCCTGCCCGGCACACGCTGGCATCGCACGGTAAAGGTCCCCGGGCCCTTGACCCGCGCCAAGGGCGCGGTTCCTGGACGGCCCTTGCCCTTAGCAGAGCTAAACCCCCCGTCCCTGCCATTCCCGGCCCCTTCCCAGCCCTCGCGCCTCCACTTAGCTTTCAGAGGGCCGAGGGACCGAACCCATCTTCGGCAGAGGAAAACGCCACGTGCGCCAACGGCCGTCTTCCCGCGTCGCCGGGTTCCTCTTCAGCGCCTGCAGGAGCACGAGAAAGCACGCGCTCGCTAAGCCACGCCGGCACACGGCGCCGCGGGGCAAACGCCGAGTCCGTCCGCGACACCCACCTCCTGCTGAGCTCCAGGGCGGTCCGGTCGGCGTGTCCTGCCGCTGGCGCGGTCACAAACCCTCAGCGCTGGTGACGCCTACGACGGCGAGAAGCAAAAAAAACCGTGGCGCCGGGAACGAGTCCCCGGCCCCACGCTCCTCCTCGCCCCTAGCCCGGCTCACCGCAAATGCTCCTCCCGGTCCAGAGGGCCCGCAAAGCGCCTGCAAAGCGAGAAGGAAAAGATGAAGCGAGAGACCGGGCAATACCGGGCTCCGCAACGCCCACCGCCGCCTCACCTTCTCGGCTGCCGGCCGGCGTGCGGCTTCGCCCCTGCCGGCTCGTCTGCGGCACCCGCAAAACCAGAGGCACGCGCTCGGACGCCGCCCGAAAACACAGCCTGCCCGCAGACGGTCCCAGCTCGCCCTCCCTTACCTGGGCCGCTCGCCCACCCGGCCGCCCTTGCTTTTGACTGCCACGCCGCGGACCGCCGAGACGCTCAGCTGCCGCCTGTAAAACACCACCAAAGGACGCTCGGACCCGCGCCAGCAACACGGGACCTGAAACGAGCTGCCGCTTCGGCCCAGCACTCCGTGCTCACCTGGCCCGAGGAGCTGAGCTGCCGACAGCCCGCTTTCCTCTTCGCTTCGCACCTAGGAAACAGAGAAACGACCGAGCTTAGCTAGAGCCACACGGCACAGCTCCCCTCTGGCACCACCCACCGACCCACCTGCTTACGGCGCACAGCTCGCCTCCTCCGTCGCTCTTCCGGGCCAAGTTGTCCCTCTGCTCCTGAAATCAGGTGATTCTGCAAGTCACCCAGCAGCCCATCAACAGCCTGACCAGCCCACAGGTCTGCTTTCTGTGGCGCAATAACGTCCCAAGCTCTCGTGGAGGCTCTCAAACGCCTGCGCGGGGACCCTCCGCTCCCCTGCCCACGGCTACTCCATCCCAGATGACCGCGCCGCCTCTGCCCACGCAATTCAACGCGTCAGCAGGTTAACCGGGGACCGCCAGAGCTCCGTCCACCCTCCCCTGCCTCTACGCGTCCGGGCAGAGCAGCTCCGAGCCAATCGCGCACCCGGGCCGACAGACGCTCCGCAGAACCTTATAGACCACGCGACGGCCACAGCGCCAAAAACGCTCCACGACGAACACGACGCTCCGAGACCAGAAGGGCATCGATCCCAATAATCTACGGGGAGGAGAGGAGCCTCTCCTGCATCCTCAAACGGAAAAGGAGCCCGACGTCACGGCTCCTGACGAGACGGCGGCAGCGCCACAACCGAGCAGAGAGGTCGCAACCAAACGAGAAGCTGATGAAAAACCTAAGAACTTCTTCCCAGCATCTTGAAGTTCCAGTCCCTGAGACTGGATGGCTAGAGCTGCCGGCACAGCCCAGGACAACGCCACAATCAGCCCTGACCAGAAACGGCCGAAAGGCAAGAACCCGCCACGCTTTCGGCTGCCGACACCAGAAAACCAGCGCCCGATCGGCGCTACGCCGATCGGCACCGGCGTTCCAGATCCCGGGGTGGCACCCGAGAGGCCTTCCGTGCCCCTCGAACGCAACGAGACCCCAGGATCGGCTGACAGGCGCAAGGCAGGCTTCCCGAACTACACCACAACGCAGACGCAGGCTGGAGCTGCCCTGCCCGGCACACGCTGGCATCGCACGGTAAAGGTCCCCGGGCCCTTGACCCGCGCCAAGGGCGCGGTTCCTGGACGGCCCTTGCCCGTAGCAGAGCTAAACCCCCCGTCCCTGCCATTCCCGGCCCCTTCCCAGCCGTCGCGCCTCCACTTAGCTTTCAGAGGGCCGAGGGACCGAACCCATCTTCGGCAGAGGAAAACGCCACGTGCGCCAACGGCCGTCTTCCCGCGTCGCCGGGTTCCTCTTCAGCGCCTGCAGGAGCACGAGAAAGCACGCGCTCGCTAAGCCACGCCGGCACACGGCGCCGCGGGGCAAACGCCGAGTCCGTCCGCGACACCCACCTCCTGCTGAGCTCCAGGGCGGTCCGGTCGGCGTGTCCTGCCGCTGGCGCGGTCACAAACCCTCAGCGCTGGTGACGCCTACGACGGCGAGAAGCAAAAAAAAACCGTGGCGCCGGGAACGAGTCCCCGGCCCCACGCTCCTCCTCGCCCCTAGCCCGGCTCACCGCAAATGCTCCTCCCGGTCCAGAGGGCCCGCAAAGCGCCTGCAAAGCGAGAAGGAAAAGATGAAGCGAGAGACCGGGCAATACCGGGCTCCGCAACGCCCACCGCCGCCTCACCTTCTCGGCTGCCGGCCGGCGTGCGGCTTCGCCCCTGCCGGCTCGTCTGCGGCACCCGCAAAACCAGAGGCACGCGCTCGGACGCCGCCCGAAAACACAGCCTGCCCGCAGACGGTCCCAGCTCGCCCTCCCTTACCTGGGCCGCTCGCCCACCCGGCCGCCCTTGCTTTTGACTGCCACGCCGCGGACCGCCGAGACGCTCAGCTGCCGCCTGTAAAACACCACCAAAGGACGCTCGGACCCGCGCCAGCAACACGGGACCTGAAACGAGCTGCCGCTTCGGCCCAGCACTCCGTGCTCACCTGGCCCGAGGAGCTGAGCTGCCGACAGCCCGCTTTCCTCTTCGCTTCGCACCTAGGAAACAGAGAAACGACCGAGCTTAGCTAGAGCCACACGGCACAGCTCCCCTCTGGCACCACCCACCGACCCACCTGCTTACGGCGCACAGCTCGCCTCCTCCGTCGCTCTTCCAGGCCAAGTTGTCCCTCTGCTCCTGAAATCAGGTGATTCTGCAAGTCACCCAGCAGCCCATCAACAGCCTGACCAGCCCACAGGTCTGCTTTCTGTGGCGCAATAACGTCCCAAGCTCTCGTGGAGGCTCTCAAACGCCTGCGCGGGGACCCTCCGCTCCCCTGCCCACGGCTACTCCATCCCAGATGACCGCGCCGCCTCTGCCCACGCAATTCAACGCGTCAGCAGGTTAACCGGGGACCGCCAGAGCTCCGTCCACCCTCCCCTGCCTCTACGCGTCCGGGCAGAGCAGCTCCGAGCCAATCGCGCACCCGGGCCGACAGACGCTCCGCAGAACCTTATAGACCACGCGACGGCCACAGCGCCAAAAACGCTCCACGACGAACACGACACTCCGAGACCAGAAGGGCATCGATCCCAATAATCTACGGGGAGGAGAGGAGCCTCTCCTGCATCCTCAAACGGAAAAGGAGCCCGACGTCACGGCTCCTGACGAGACGGCGGCAGCGCCACAACCGAGCAGAGACGTCGCAACCAAACGAGAAGCTGATGAAAAACCTAAGAACTTCTTCCCAGCATCTTGAAGTTCCAGTCCCTGAGACTGGATGGCTAGAGCTGCCGGCACAGCCCAGGACAACGCCACAATCAGCCCTGACCAGAAACGGCCGAAAGGCAAGAACCCGCCACGCTTTCGGCTGCCGACACCAGAAAACCAGCGCCCGATCGGCGCTACGCCGATCGGCACCGGCGTTCCAGATCCCGGGGTGGCACCCGAGAGGCCTTCCGTGCCCCTCGAACGCAACGAGACCCCAGGATCGGCTGACAGGCGCAAGGCAGGCTTCCCGAACTACACCACAACGCAGACGCAGGCTGGAGCTGCCCTGCCCGGCACACGCTGGCATCGCACGGTAAAGGTCCCCGGGCCCTTGACCCGCGCCAAGGGCGCGGTTCCTGGACGGCCCTTGCCCTTAGCAGAGCTAAACCCCCCGTCCCTGCCATTCCCGGCCCCTTCCCAGCCCTCGCGCCTCCACTTAGCTTTCAGAGGGCCGAGGGACCGAACCCATCTTCGGCAGAGGAAAACGCCACGTGCGCCAACGGCCGTCTTCCCGCGTCGCCTTGTTCCTCTTCAGCGCCTGCAGGAGCACGAGAAAGCACGCGCTCGCTAAGCCACGCCGGCACACGGCGCCGCGGGGCAAACGCCGAGTCCGTCCGCGACACCCACCTCCTGCTGAGCTCCAGGGCGGTCCGGTCGGCGTGTCCTGCCGCTGGCGCGGTCACAAACCCTCAGCGCTGGTGACGCCTACGACGGCGAGAAGCAAAAAAAAACGTGGCGCCGGGAACGAGTCCCCGGCCCCACGCTCCTCCTCGCCCCTAGCCCGGCTCACCGCAAATGCTCCTCCCGGTCCAGAGGGCCCACAAAGCGCCTGCAAAGCGAGAGGGAAAAGATGAAGCGAGAGACCGGGCAATACCGGGCTCCGCAACGCCCACCGCCGCCTCACCTTCTCGGCTGCCGGCCGGCGTGCGGCTTCGCCCCTGCCGGCTCGTCTGCGGCACCCGCAAAACCAGAGGCACGCGCTCGGACGCCGCCCGAAAACACAGCCTGCCCGCAGACGGTCCCAGCTCGCCCTCCCTTACCTGGGCCGCTCGCCCACCCGGCCGCCCTTGCTTTTGACTGCCACGCCGCGGACCGCCGAGACGCTCAGCTGCCGCCTGTAAAACACCACCAAAGGACGCTCGGACCCGCGTCAGCAACACGGGACCTGAAACGAGCTGCCGCTTCGGCCCAGCACTCCGTGCTCACCTGGCCCGAGGAGCTGAGCTGCCGACAGCCCGCTTTCCTCTTCGCTTCGCACCTAGGAAACAGAGAAACGACCGAGCTTAGCTAGAGCCACACGGCACAGCTCCCCTCTGGCACCACCCACCGACCCACCTGCTTACGGCGCACAGCTCGCCTCCTCCGTCGCTCTTCCGGGCCAAGTTGTCCCTCTGCTCCTGAAATCAGGTGATTCTGCAAGTCACCCAGCAGCCCATCAACAGCCTGACCAGCCCACAGGTCTGCTTTCTGTGGCGCAATAACGTCCCAAGCTCTCGTGGAGGCTCTCAAACGCCTGCGCGGGGACCCTCCGCTCCCCTGCCCACGGCTACTCCATCCCAGATGACCGCGCCGCCTCTGCCCACGCAATTCAACGCGTCAGCAGGTTAACCGGGGACCGCCAGAGCTCCGTCCACCCTCCCCTGCCTCTACGCGTCCGGGCAGAGCAGCTCCGAGCCAATCGCGCACCCGGGCCGACAGACGCTCCGCAGAACCTTATAGACCACGCGACGGCCACAGCGCCAAAAACGCTCCACGACGAACACGACGCTCCGAGACCAGAAGGGCATCGATCCCAATAATCTACGGGGAGGAGAGGAGCCTCTCCTGCATCCTCAAACGGAAAAGGAGCCCGACGTCACGGCTCCTGACGAGACGGCGGCAGCGCCACAACCGAGCAGAGACGTCGCAACCAAACGAGAAGCTGATGAAAAACCTAAGAACTTCTTCCCAGCATCTTGAAGTTCCAGTCCCTGAGACTGGATGGCTAGAGCTGCCGGCACAGCCCAGGACAACGCCACAATCAGCCCTGACCAGAAACGGCCGAAAGGCAAGAACCCGCCACGCTTTCGGCTGCCGACACCAGAAAACCAGCGCCCGATCGGCGCTACGCCGATCGGCACCGGCGTTCCAGATCCCGGGGTGGCACCCGAGAGGCCTTCCGTGCCCCTCGAACGCAACGAGACCCCAGGATCGGCTGACAGGCGCAAGGCAGGCTTCCCGAACTACACCACAACGCAGACGCAGGCTGGAGCTGCCCTGCCCGGCACACGCTGGCATCGCACGGTAAAGGTCCCCGGGCCCTTGACCCGCGCCAAGGGCGCGGTTCCTGGACGGCCCTTGCCCTTAGCAGAGCTAAACCCCCCGTCCCTGCCATTCCCGGCCCCTTCCCAGCCCTCGCGCCTCCACTTAGCTTTCAGAGGGCCGAGGGACCGAACCCATCTTCGGCAGAGGAAAACGCCACGTGCGCCAACGGCCGTCTTCCCGCGTCGCCGGGTTCCTCTTCAGCGCCTGCAGGAGCACGAGAAAGCACGCGCTCGCTAAGCCACGCCGGCACACGGCGCCGCGGGGCAAACGCCGAGTCCGTCCGCGACACCCACCTCCTGCTGAGCTCCAGGGCGGTCCGGTCGGCGTGTCCTGCCGCTGGCGCGGTCACAAACCCTCAGCGCTGGTGACGCCTACGACGGCGAGAAGCAAAAAAAAACGTGGCGCCGGGAACGAGTCCCCGGCCCCACGCTCCTCCTCGCCCCTAGCCCGGCTCACCGCAAATGCTCCTCCCGGTCCAGAGGGCCCGCAAAGCGCCTGCAAAGCGAGAGGGAAAAGATGAAGCGAGAGACCGGGCAATACCGGGCTCCGCAACGCCCACCGCCGCCTCACCTTCTCGGCTGCCGGCCGGCGTGCGGCTTCGCCCCTGCCGGCTCGTCTGCGGCACCCGCAAAACCAGAGGCACGCGCTCGGACGCCGCCCGAAAACACAGCCTGCCCGCAGACGGTCCCAGCTCGCCCTCCCTTACCTGGGCCGCTCGCCCACCCGGCCGCCCTTGCTTTTGACTGCCACGCCGCGGACCGCCGAGACGCTCAGCTGCCGCCTGTAAAACACCACCAAAGGACGCTCGGACCCGCGTCAGCAACACGGGACCTGAAACGAGCTGCCGCTTCGGCCCAGCACTCCGTGCTCACCTGGCCCGAGGAGCTGAGCTGCCGACAGCCCGCTTTCCTCTTCGCTTCGCACCTAGGAAACAGAGAAACGACCGAGCTTAGCTAGAGCCACACGGCACAGCTCCCCTCTGGCACCACCCACCGACCCACCTGCTTACGGCGCACAGCTCGCCTCCTCCGTCGCTCTTCCGGGCCAAGTTGTCCCTCTGCTCCTGAAATCAGGTGATTCTGCAAGTCACCCAGCAGCCCATCAACAGCCTGACCAGCCCACAGGTCTGCTTTCTGTGGCGCAATAACGTCCCAAGCTCTCGTGGAGGCTCTCAAACGCCTGCGCGGGGACCCTCCGCTCCCCTGCCCACGGCTACTCCATCCCAGATGACCGCGCCGCCTCTGCCCACGCAATTCAACGCGTCAGCAGGTTAACCGGGGACCGCCAGAGCTCCGTCCACCCTCCCCTGCCTCTACGCGTCCGGGCAGAGCAGCTCCGAGCCAATCGCGCACCCGGGCCGACAGACGCTCCGCAGAACCTTATAGACCACGCGACGGCCACAGCGCCAAAAACGCTCCACGACGAACACGACGCTCCGAGACCAGAAGGGCATCGATCCCAATAATCTACGGGGAGGAGAGGAGCCTCTCCTGCATCCTCAAACGGAAAAGGAGCCCGACGTCACGGCTCCTGACGAGACGGCGGCAGCGCCACAACCGAGCAGAGACGTCGCAACCAAACGAGAAGCTGATGAAAAACCTAAGAACTTCTTCCCAGCATCTTGAAGTTCCAGTCCCTGAGACTGGATGGCTAGAGCTGCCGGCACAGCCCAGGACAACGCCACAATCAGCCCTGACCAGAAACGGCCCAAAGGCAAGAACCCGCCACGCTTTCGGCTGCCGACACCAGAAAACCAGCGCCCGATCGGCGCTACGCCGATCGGCACCGGCGTTCCAGATCCCGGGGTGGCACCCGAGAGGCCTTCCGTGCCCCTCGAACGCAACGAGACCCCAGGATCGGCTGACAGGCGCAAGGCAGGCTTCCCGAACTACACCACAACGCAGACGCAGGCTGGAGCTGCCCTGCCCGGCACACGCTGGCATCGCACGGTAAAGGTCCCCGGGCCCTTGACCCGCGCCAAGGGCGCGGTTCCTGGACGGCCCTTGCCCTTAGCAGAGCTAAACCCCCCGTCCCTGCCATTCCCGGCCCCTTCCCAGCCGTCGCGCCTCCACTTAGCTTTCAGAGGGCCGAGGGACCGAACCCATCTTCGGCAGAGGAAAACGCCACGTGCGCCAACGGCCGTCTTCCCGCGTCGCCGGGTTCCTCTTCAGCGCCTGCAGGAGCACGAGAAAGCACGCGCTCGCTAAGCCACGCCGGCACACGGCGCCGCGGGGCAAACGCCGAGTCCGTCCGCGACACCCACCTCCTGCTGAGCTCCAGGGCGGTCCGGTCGGCGTGTCCTGCCGCTGGCGCGGTCACAAACCCTCAGCGCTGGTGACGCCTACGACGGCGAGAAGCAAAAAAAAACCGTGGCGCCGGGAACGAGTCCCCGGCCCCACGCTCCTCCTCGCCCCTAGCCCGGCTCACCGCAAATGCTCCTCCCGGTCCAGAGGGCCCGCAAAGCGCCTGCAAAGCGAGAAGGAAAAGATGAAGCGAGAGACCGGGCAATACCGGGCTCCGCAACGCCCACCGCCGCCTCACCTTCTCGGCTGCCGGCCGGCGTGCGGCTTCGCCCCTGCCGGCTCGTCTGCGGCACCCGCAAAACCAGAGGCACGCGCTCGGACGCCGCCCGAAAACACAGCCTGCCCGCAGACGGTCCCAGCTCGCCCTCCCTTACCTGGGCCGCTCGCCCACCCGGCCGCCCTTGCTTTTGACTGCCACGCCGCGGACCGCCGAGACGCTCAGCTGCCGCCTGTAAAACACCACCAAAGGACGCTCGGACCCGCGCCAGCAACACGGGACCTGAAACGAGCTGCCGCTTCGGCCCAGCACTCCGTGCTCACCTGGCCCGAGGAGCTGAGCTGCCGACAGCCCGCTTTCCTCTTCGCTTCGCACCTAGGAAACAGAGAAACGACCGAGCTTAGCTAGAGCCACACGGCACAGCTCCCCTCTGGCACCACCCACCGACCCACCTGCTTACGGCGCACAGCTCGCCTCCTCCGTCGCTCTTCCGGGCCAAGTTGTCCCTCTGCTCCTGAAATCAGGTGATTCTGCAAGTCACCCAGCAGCCCATCAACAGCCTGACCAGCCCACAGGTCTGCTTTCTGTGGCGCAATAACGTCCCAAGCTCTCGTGGAGGCTCTCAAACGCCTGCGCGGGGACCCTCCGCTCCCCTGCCCACGGCTACTCCATCCCAGATGACCGCGCCGCCTCTGCCCACGCAATTCAACGCGTCAGCAGGTTAACCGGGGACCGCCAGAGCTCCGTCCACCCTCCCCTGCCTCTACGCGTCCGGGCAGAGCAGCTCCGAGCCAATCGCGCACCCGGGCCGACAGACGCTCCGCAGAACCTTATAGACCACGCGACGGCCACAGCGCCAAAAACGCTCCACGACGAACACGACACTCCTAGACCAGAAGGGCATCGATCCCAATAATCTACGGGGAGGAGAGGAGCCTCTCCTGCATCCTCAAACGGAAAAGGAGCCCGACGTCACGGCTCCTGACGAGACGGCGGCAGCGCCACAACCGAGCAGAGACGTCGCAACCAAACGAGAAGCTGATGAAAAACCTAAGAACTTCTTCCCAGCATCTTGAAGTTCCAGTCCCTGAGACTGGATGGCTAGAGCTGCCGGCACAGCCCAGGACAACGCCACAATCAGCCCTGACCAGAAACGGCCGAAAGGCAAGAACCCGCCA